>NC_057759.1:4623337-4640751 GCF_004010195.1 Chiloscyllium plagiosum
CTCGATGGGCTAAATGGCCTGCTTGCACACTATAGGGATTCGAGAACTGCCTGGAATCTGTAACTGACCGGATGACACGTGTGCGCTTTCTTCTCACACTGTTTTTATTCAAGCTTGCAGAGTCATTTCCACAAGATGGCAACAAACTCCCCAAATAATAAAATATATCAGTTTTATAGCCGGTTGTGTAAATTGAATAACAGTTTACATATATCAATCAATATTATACACGTGTTTTAAGGTTACCAACATGCAATTCCAATTAATGGATTTGGATATTTCATTTGTCTTACCTGATTATATTCAACCAACTACAGCATCTAGACACTAGTCTAATTACAGCATTCAATGTCTACAGAGTACTTTTTTAATATCATGTACACTGACTTGTGACCTCCTCATTGTTATCGAAGTTCCTTATTTGTCTCACATCATCAATGTTTTGCTTTGTCGCATGTCTTCCTGGCTTTTTTGCAGTTAGCACCTTATATTCTGACCTGGTCAACATTTTACCCTCCAAATCTATACTGAGAATTTAATGAGAAACATCAGCGTGTGGTGAGTGTATGGAACTCACTACCTTAGTGAGTGGTCGGGGTGAAAAACATTATAATCAAGGGGAAGCAAGCCAACACGAACGAGTGTCACTGTCACCGGATTCACAACACAGTGAAATTAAAACATACAATATCTCTCAAAATGTCTCAACTATTCCGAACCAGACTTGATGAAGAACAGATATTGCACACAAAAGTTGTAATTTGAGCAAAAATTAACAATTGTAAATACTGCAAATTTGCTAGGGCAAGGTTAAACAAGATAACTGAATTAATAGCAACGGGTTCAGCATATTGATCATGTCCCCCACTGTCTCATAGACAGAGACTTAAGGCGCAAATTAAAAGAGAAAATTAAAAAAAAGTACCCATGCAATGAAACAGTTTCCAACAATGGTTTGCCAACCCTTTTGGCAATTCTTGGACGATGAGTTATTTATAGGCACATAACTCTATATCAAACTCCGAAGTCATTGCTGAATGTCAACGGACGCCACGAAGTATTCACCTATTTATTACAACTTGGGACTCATTCCCAGAAAGAGACAATAATTATTTAACTGGATAGAAAAAATACTAGAGTGAAACAGCGATTGCCAAAGCTTCCAAAATCAGCAGCCGGTCAGCAGCAATTTTCCTCTCTTTGTTTAAAAAGCGAATCAACAGTCTCTGTGGCTGGCTGCTTAAAAACAATCCTCTCTCGACTGACTAACTCAACAAAGTGGAGGTGGGTACTGCAGATTTTGGAGGTTAGAGTGCTGCTGGAAAAGCACAACTGGTCAGGCAGCATCTAAGGTGTATGAAAATCAACATTTTGGGCAAAAGCCCAACAAATAATCAGCTGCCACCCTGGACAAGGCAAAACACATTGAGCACATTGAAATCTTGGCGGATAGGTTCTTGATTGTGGATTCAATGTTACAAGGAGAAAGCAGGAGAGTGGGGTTGAGAAATTATCAGCTATGATTGAATGGTGGTATGGTCACAGAGTCAGGGAGATGTTTAGCACAGAAACAAACCTTTTGGTCCAACTCACCCATCCCAACCAGATACCCTAACCTAATCTAGTTCCGTTTGCCAGCAATTAGACCACATCCCTCCCAACTCTTCCTATTCATATGCCTTTTAAACATTATAATTATACCAGCATACACCACTTCCTCTGGCAGTTCATTCCATACACGCACCACTATTTGCGTGAAAATGTTGCGCCCTAAATCCCTTTTACATCTCATTCTTCTCACCAGACGCCTATGCTCCCTAGTTCTGGAAGCCCCCTACCATTGTCTACTTGCCCTATCCATGCCCCTCGTGATTTTATAAACCTCCATAAGGTCAACCCTCAGCTTCTGACGCTCCAGTGAAAAAAAAGCCCCAACCTATTCAACATCTCCCTCTAGCTCAAACCCTGCAATCCCCAGCAACATCGTGGAAAATCTTCGTTGATAGAGAAGTCAACGTTTCGGGTGGAACACTTCTTCAGTCCTGAAAAAGGGTCACTACAGGAAACTCTGACTTCTCCACCAGCTGGTGCTGCCTGGCTTGCTGTGTTCTCCCAGCCTCGCACCTGCCTACTTTGGATTCCAACATCTGGAGCTTTCTTTTTGTCTCCAACGACTGGCAGAGCAGACTCGATGGGCCGAATGTCCTAACTTCTGCTCTGCTGGTCTTGTGGTCTCAAGTTTCTGCAGATCGTTTCAGTGGGGACGTGCAGCCTGGGGGCAACGAGCAGCAGCGCCAACTGGAAGCAAAGTGCATAGAACAATAGAATCCTGACAATGTGCAAACAGGCCCTTCGGCCCAACAAGTCCACACTGCCCCTCCGAAAATTAACCTACCCAGAGGCGTTCTCCTACCCTATTACCCTACCTTTATCCATAAATGATGCATCACACGTGCACATCCCTGAACAATGCGGGCAATTTAGCTTCGCCAGTTCACCCTAACCTATACATCTTTGGACTGTGGGAGGAAACCAGTGCACTCAAAGGAAAGCCACGCAAACAATAGAGGGAGAACATGCAAACTCCACACAGACATTCAGTCCGAAGGTGGAATCGAGCTGTGTCCCTGAAGCTGTGAGACAGCAGTGCCAGCCGCTGAGTCACTGTGCCACCCCTGAGCACCGTGGCTTCCTACAGAAAACAAAACAAGATGCCCGCCAACTCTCTGACTGCACTCACTGTCAGAATGGGCAGAAGTTTCAATCCTGGGAGAGACCCACAGCAGCGACACCGGTGGAGTCTGATTGTTGGGATCATTGGTTGCCGCTGTGGGTGCCTCCGGACGTTGCAGGGCAACGTTAACATGTGCCCGTACTCGAGGCAGGTGAACAACCTCTTACCAACATGGACCCGCCAATGAATCATCAGGTGATAGGAGTGGGTTAACCCTCCCCATACTCGGGACAGCTGAAGGACCTCTCCCCAATGTGGAGTCACCGGTGGATCAGCAAGTGGGAAGAGAGAGTGAAGCCCGTCCCGCGCTTGGGGCACAAGAACAGACTCTCCCCCTTATGCACACACCAGTGCATCTGGAGGTGTAAGGCCTGAGTGAAGCCGTTCCTGCATCTGGAGCAGGAGAAATGGATTTCCCTTGTGGACCCACTAGTGGGCCATCAGGTGGGAGGAGTGGTTCAGACTATTGCCGCAAATAGAGTGGGTGAACGGCCAGTCACAAGTGTGGACCCGCCAGTGGGAAGATTGGGTAAAGCCCTTCCTGCACATGGGACAGGTTGACCGCCAATCCCAGTGTGGACCTGCTGGTGGGACAGCAGGCAGGAGGCTTGGGTAAAACCCTTCCTGCACACGGGGCATGTGGACCGCCAGTCCTTGGTGTGGACCCGCCAGTGGGAAACCGGGTGGGAGGCTTGGGAAAGCTCTTCCCACACTCGGTGCAGGAGAACAGTCTCTCCCCAGTGTGATTGCACCCATAAGTCTCCAAGGCAAACGTGGCACGCACGTTGCCCCACTTCCACGGTTAGTCCACGTGGTGGCATTCCTCGGGTTTCTCCATGGCAGTAGCTGCAGCTGCGTGTGCAGGCCCTGCCCGCCGTGAATTCATGTTTCTAGGCCATATGAATGTTTCAGGCTCCACACTCAGTGCGCTGCAACGTTAGACTTTCTCATCCAGTCGTACTGATGCTGAAAACAGAAGGTGTAAGGATGGCAGCTGGCCTTGATGATAGAACATTCATGAGCCAGAATTGTGGTTCATAGTAATTGGTGATAGCTTTTTTTCGTGTTTCAGAGGGGAACAACAAATCTTTTTACTTGAATGTAAGCCCCCATGGCTACTATGTAACGTTTTAAACGTTTGTCTTTACATTTGTAGCCGGGAAAACTTTATAACGAGTTACAGTAAAATGACAACAGGCCACCTCTTCATGTCAAATAAAATAACAACTGATCGTTATTTGTTTTTCATGCGGACTTCACGCCTTTAAGTTATTCTAATGCGCACACCTTTTCCTCTATCTTGATGCGTCATGTCCATTTCCTCGTGCCAGTTGAACTTTTATTTCCCCTGGAAACTGTGTGATAATATTCAATCATGTGGACCATCCTATCAAACCGGGAGCATACATAACATTTTGTGTAACATAGAGGAATTCTTTAATGGGAACAGGCATCAGCCATAATCCATTATTTTACACTTTTGTACCTTTCTTCCTACACTTCATTTTATGAAATGTTTCGAACGTGGTCTTTTTCTGGGAAGCTGTTTTTGTTTTCAAAACTAAAGTTACTCTGCTTTGATGACTAATTGGAGCAATTACTCTTTTATCGGTCAAGTTCAATGCTCTATGTTCTCAGTGTGGCCATGCTGCTATGTTAACAATTTTACGTTGTCTTTTTTTTAGAGGGATCGTAAACGCATAGATTCTGAAATGCCCGGTGATATCTAGTTGAAGAAGCCTTTCAGTTTTAAAACAAACAATGAATGTTGAGTCGTCAGTTCTCCAAGCTCAGCTTTTCCCTGGTTTGGATTGCTTTGATTTTTCTTTAGCAATCTGAGTGTTCAGAACTGTTGGACACTTCTTAGCTTTGAATCCAAAAGAAACTGCTACACGGAAGAAGGTGTTCCATGCTGAACCGCTCTGACATCTCACTCTCCTGTAATACCCTGTGTTTGGTTTAACCTTTCTTGCCATGGGGTGCTTATGGGGATTGTTGCAGGAATTTGGAACAACATCAATAAATTGGTGGTCTGTTGAGTTTTTAAATAATTTAGTTAGTCTGTGTCTTTCGGTAAATGTGCAAATAAATTCTGATTCACTTAATACTCTGTGGTTTGGCCAGCTGCATCACTCCTCGAACATCTACTCTACACCTGCTTAAAACGACGAGCAAAGTTAGGGCCTAAGCTGCCTTCTTGAAATGTTTTGACATGTTCTGGCCTGATCCATGACATGAGTGAGTGAAATGGCTCATGTCTTTTCCTGAACAGGCTTCTATTCCAACTGAGTATTTCTGAACAACATTTTACAACAGTGTCCTGTGACGTCTTGATCAGTAATTAAACTGAGAACCTATAATTTCACGAAACAATGGGGAAGGAAAACAACAAACAATAAGTGAACCAAGAAAACAAATTGTTTAATAATCTGAATTCGCTCTTACTGTCAGGGCCAAAACGTACTGACGGTAGCAAGCAGATTCCGGATTTTGTCTGAAGTACAATAAATTAACGCAGTGCAATGTTATGCAAGTATTTGCTTTCCAACATTTGTTTGAAAGAATAGTGTAGTTATTCGATCAGCATTTGTGGAATAAATGATTTGAATATTATTGGAGACTGTGGCAGGGAAGGATGTACTATTCGCTGATAAACTGGTGTGACACTATTACTTTATAGGCAATGATAATCGAGGAAGAAAGAATGAGAAGTTGCCGCGAGGACATTGCACTTTTCACAGCTATAGGTGCTACATGCATCTTTGCTATTAATGAGTCAGTTTTGAAATTATATCGTTGTTATAATGCTGGAAACCGTGACAATGAGTTTGCAGACAAAGAAGACAAAATCCATGTTGTCGATTGGATATTCTGATTTTACCATGGTTATTGAGGATCAGTATCAACATTGTACCAAACGGACCTTTCCTTGGAGGTGAAGAAGAAGTATAGGTCATGAATTAACATTTCATCTAGATGGTCGACAAAGCAGTGGGAGTTAGGAATGCAAAACTCGATTGCACCTTCTTGCATGTAAAAATCAATGGCAAGAACAACAAAAAAAAATCCCGGAAATGCATGAGAGAATAATATTTAGTTTAAAAATACAACATTCTGCTGGCTTTCGACTTTGGATTTTTATTGAATTCAAATTTCACTACTTTTCATGATGGCATTTAGCCACATGCCAGTACAGTATCATCAAGTCAAGGTTTTGCATTAATTGCTCAGTGACATCATAACTTCTTGGCAGCTGTGTAGTGCCACTTCTGTGTGTCTTCATCGAAATTTCACGTCACATAGCGGGAATGGAGCTCTGTTCATGGACATCCTTGAATGAGTGCACATGCAGTGTTTCGGGATGTCAACACAGACCGCCTTTCATTGATCAGTTATGGATTATGCTCAAACCACCTAACTCGGCAGGAAGGCCCTTATGTCAATAATTTTCTATTGAACAAATGCTAGTTGAACCAATGGGGCTACTTCTTATTTATATTTTATAAATAATAATGAAGCATATCTGATGTCATGGAATGGTCTATGGGCCTCCATCGTGAATGTATGTGCGACTTTTTAAAAGTCAAATATAACTTTTCAAAACAATAAAATTAAATTGTCAGCAACTTTATAAATATGTTTGATTCAATTAGAATTAGATTAGATTAGATTACATTACAGCGTGGAAACAGGCCCTTCGGCCTAACAAGTCCACACCGCCCCGCCAAAGCGCAATCCACCCATACCCCTACATTTACCCTTTACCTAACACTACGGGCAATTTAACATGGCCAATTCACCTGACCTGCACATCCTTTGGACTGTAGGAGGAAACCGCAGCACCCGGAGGAAACCCACGCAGACACGGGGAGAACGTGCAAACTCCACACAGTCAGTCGCCTGAGGCGGGAATTGAACCCGGGTCTCTGGCGCTGTGAGGCAGCAGTGCTGACCACTGTGCCACCGTGCCGCCCACAAATATTGAGTCATTCCCACGTAGAGTGCAGGTCAGGAGGCAGTGGGGCGATTGAGAACATGGCACAGAGTAAGCTAGGATGCACACAGACACGGAGAATGTACAAATTCCACACAGTCACCCGAGGCTGCAATTGAACCTAGGACCCTTCATGAATCCTAGGACATGAATCATTCATGTTAAAAAAAATTGACATTAAGTATATATTTCCATGAACTGCAGAGTTCACATTTCTGAAGAAATGCACGGATAACCAAAGAGCCTTATGTCTGCTATTTACTCCTATGCTTGCAGCGATTGGTGTTCGAGGTAAATCAAAGCAGTTAGCCACTGTTTGAGGTAATCACAGTTTTACTGACTCACTGCTGCATATCTTCGTTTCATTTTATAGCGACAGCTTATCTTTTAAAAGAAAAGCAATCACGTACTCGTCTTTAAGTTGACATACTTCCTACTTTTACTGTATCAGTTTTTACTGCTTTAAATGTACAGGTTTCCAGTTTAAATGTTTTCTTCTTAGTTCCATGTTCGCCCTTTACCAGCATGACGTCAACTCTTCTGTCCACGGTTTCTTCACATAACTAAGTTGTTTACATTAATGGTATTATCTGCTCTTGTCTCATCGCATTGCATTCCACAAATTGCACAACTGCTTATGTCAGCATATTTTTTTATTGTTTTATTGTTTATTGCCCATTTAGAATGAGGAATTTGTCACTCGGTATCAACGTGAAAGTGAAGATGCACTATTAATTACGCGTCAATGGATGTTTTGAAAGTAGCTCCCTATTTGAAATTATTGAATTCATATGTTGTTCCATGAAATTTAAAGTATAATCCTAAAAGCGACATTATCATGCTTAGCGGCAGTGTTTCTGCTTCTCGTCAGTAGATGAGGAAATTACCCTCTACGATTCAGACCTCAAATTCTGCCCCCTCCAGTGGTTCAACTCTGCAGGTTCATCCTGGTTTTACCAGGATGTTGCCTGGTATAGTGGGGAGATCGTATGAGGAAAGGCTGAGGCACTTGGGGTTGTTTTCATTGGAGAAAAGAAGGTTTAGGGGTGACTTGATAGAGGTGTACAAGATGATTAGGGGTTTAGATAGGGTTGACCGTGAGAACCTTTTTCCGCGTACGGAGTCAGCTATTACGAGGGGGCATAGCTTCAAATTAAGGGGTGGTAGGTATAGACAGATGTTAGGGGTAGGTTCTTTACTCAGTGAGTCGTGAGTTCATGGAATGCCCTGCCAGTAGCTGTTAGGGACTCTCCCTCTTCATGGGCATTTAAGTGGGCATTGGATAGGCATATGGAGGATAGTGGGCTAGTGTAGGTTAGGTGGGCTTGGATCGGCGCAACATCGAGGGCCAAAGGGCCTGTACTGCGCTGTATTCTTCTATGTTCTATGTAGTACGTGACTTCCCAACTGTGCTCCAGGAATAATCATGGAGACGTAACAATCGTAACAGCCACATTTCACATAAAGCTAACGACCCGTTCGTCTTTGTCTGCTTGAATACATTTTCGGGGGAAGAAGTTAACGTTTCGGGTATAATCCTTCTTCGGAATGGTTCTGAAGAAGGGTTTCAACCGAACGCCGACTTCTACACCGCCAGATGCTGCCTGGTCTGCAGTGTTCTTCCAGCCTGGCCTGCAGTGTTCTTCCAGCCTCCTGCATTTCAAAATCTTCAGATTTTTTAAAACAAATCTCTGAATGCATTTTTGAACGGGTTCATTGCCACATGTTCGTAAGTGAAAAAGTTTGCCTTCCGGACTAGGAGCAGGGTGTTTCAGTCTCGTTTATTTTTTGTTTAATTTCGACAAATATTTGGCATATTCTTCATTCTTATTAAGTTTCACGTCACTAATTCAGATCGGTATGTCAAGGATTAATGAACAGGCACAGAGTCAGCAAAGAAACCGCATAGGCTAGAAAAGTGATGGTTTTTGAATGTGTATTGGAGATTGATCTTAAGAAAACTACATAAAATCTGATTGTCTTTCGAATAGGTAGATTTTTATTTGCTATCCCAAACAGTCGTCCTCCTGACCCCCCCATCTCCATCACACCAATCCCTAACAAAGCAAGCGGGTACACTTTCCCTCTTTTTCTGTATGCTCACCCTTTTCACTCGGTGTGTGTATGTTACAGCTAATACGGCGGCCATTGCGGTTCTGTCTCAAGGAAGATGCGGTCTCTCGAGATGTGTCACTCGGTACCTGATGTCGTTGGCAGTATCCGATCTTCTTGTCATTTTTGTCGCCGTGATATTAAACAGGATTTGTGGTATTTACTTCCCAGTCAGTTTCCTTTCTATTACACCGTTATGCGGTTTCAGTGCTATGTTAAACATTGTCGCACTAGGCAGCTCCACCTGGCTAACAGTGGCTTTCACTTTTGATCGATTTATAGCTATTTGTTGCCAGAAGATGAAAGAAAACTGCGGCATATGTAATTGGAGTGGTTTTCATAGTGTGCTGTTTATATGTTCTTTACTGTATATCATATATGAACATAATTAACAATACACCCTGGATTTGCAGCATTAAAATAATATTTTATACGTCATCAGCTTGGGTAGCATATGACCTGATTCTTCATACTTTAACACCTTGCTTCGCATTCACGCTGATTCTGCTGCTCAATGCTCGGACTGTCAGACACATTCAAGTGGTCAGTCAAGCTCGCAGGAGACTACCGATCCAGAGCAATGGAGGTAACTGTGACCTTGAGATGGAGAACCGCAGAAAGTCTATTGTTTTACTCTTCGCCATCTCAGGGAACTTCATACTCCCATGGATTTGGGTTCTCATAACTTTCCTGTACGTCAGGACTGCGAGAGTCAGTTATTATTCCGGAAACAATTCCAACGAATTAAACTTTATTCTGGAAGAAATCGGAATCATGTTTCAGCTTTTGAGTTCTTGTATCAACCCACTTTTTATGCTGGAACTCAGAGTAAATTCAGGGCAGAATTGAAGAGTGCCCTCAAATATCTAAAGAGACTGATGTTAAACTTCAGCAAAAAACTGAAGGTATTCCCTTCTTAATAGAACTTGCTCATGCATCATCTCAGTGGTCCGATTCTCTATTTTTAGTGGGGACCTGTTACGTTAGGGCCATGCTTTTTTGGATATCCATTGAAATGTAGTATCAGATAACAAATATCAGTGCCATTAAGCCAGCACGGTCTGTTTTGTGGTTCATTTGTATCATGTTTGATTTGTTTCTACAAAATATTCTGCCATTGGAATTCAACATTGCTTCAAACTCATACGCAATTTAAAAAAAAATGTCAATCTTGTATTTCGAAATTCACTCTGACCATCACAGATATTGCGCCACCTCCTGTTACTCAATGCATTCATGCTATGGTTTATGCTATGGCCAATGTCACACTGTCTCATTCCCATTCTCTACTTTTCACTGTTTGTTTAACTCTCTCCCTCGCTCCCTGTCTCTCTCTCTCTCACACACACAGCCACACACATGTTGTCCCCAGTTTCTCGACCTGATTATTGAAACTTTTGGTTCTACTTCACATTATGTTTCTCTCAGGAGTTTGTTTTACGTATCTGATTTACCGTTTCAGACAGATGGAACATCGTAAACACAAGAGGGGATAGGAAAGCAACAGAAGGATATGCGTCAAGTGCTGGGAAATGGGGTTAGTGTGGGCAGAGATTGTGGATGGCATGGACCAGTTTGGGCCAACAGGCTTGCCTCCGTGCTATAGGACCCTATGGCCAGAATCAAATTCAGTTTCCAACTGCGATGTAATACAGGAGTAAATTGCCGTTATGTTTTCAACTACTTCCGTTCGGGTCTGTGAAGCTGACATTGGGAGAAAAAACGATAAACCAGAATAGAAGGAAATTGACCCATCCTGTTGTGAATTGGGTAATGTCGGAAAATCTCAGTGTTTGCTCTCTCTCTGCCCTATCGAATCCTTCAAATGCGTTTAAAACGCCTTATGTACAACAAAATTAATCAAACGTCCACTGAAAAAAATGTTTCAGTGAATATAGATATGAACTTAAAATCTAACTATGGAATAAATTAATGTTAACAAATCGCTGACAGATACGTCTCTGAATTTATTGTGTACATCATCCCGAGAGATTGCAGTGTTATAAGAAGACCTGCTAAGTGAGGAAATTACAATATAGGACACAGAATCTGTACCTTGTTCCTGTTGGCACATTGAAGTGAGAATAGAATGATAGGGAGGTTCATTGTTGGTTTAAGAGTTGCTGAGAACTGTATGGTTATAATGTTGTGGTATTGCTGTCAATTCATGGTCAGACACAACCTTTTCAAAGGAATGCATTGCATCTCCGGAGGACTTGTGGGGATGTTCACTGCTGCACCTGGGGATTCTTTATCGATTGTAGAATTTGGGTTGGACCGAAGCATATGGAAGTGGAGAAAAGGAATAGAATACAATAAAGTAGTTCTGGCTTGAAAAGAGAAGTAAGAACACTGAAGAAAATCAAGAAAACTTATTTAGCAGTCAACCCTGCAAACTGACAGATTCATGCAGCTGAACACCAAGGACAAATAGGCATGGTGGAAACTAATCTCGTCACAATACTGTAACAGTTTCTTATAAGTTGTGAGAACGTCTCAATTAATGCTCAGAGCGACATAAGCCTTTCATGTTCGGAAATGTGTGGTGAAAAAAATCATCAGTTTACTGTACTCATCAGAGAAAATATTTTAGTGTCAGGACTAAATATATTTGAGGGTGGAGGAAGAGTGAATTGTTTTGGGTAACATATAGAAATGTGATCTCAAAGATCATGTTACATTTGTGCGTTTTGAGCTCTGATACGGGTGTGTTTATTTGCCTGCGAGTGAGTGATCGTGAAGATGCTGCCTCTTTAAAAAAAGGCTATGTTGTTCTTGTTTTTGTTTCAAGAGGAGTCATAAAGCAGAGTTGCAGATTTATCTGGGAATCGTTACTTTGAATATTGGCAGGGAAGTGGCCACTTCTCCAAGTTCAGTTACTTCGAGTGTTTGAATTTACATTATACCAGGGAGGTGTTTACACGATGTTGCAGAGATTGCAAAAGTTTTATCAGTTGCAAAACAGTCGGTTGGGTTTTCAAATAAGTTATTCTAAATTCTCTTCTAATTTGTTTATAGTACTATCTATTCTCTATCATGCGAATAGATAGCATTATAAAACGACAGGAACGCTAAAATGTAAGTTGTATTATTGAATGTATCGGCAGTCAAGTAAATGAGGCTAAACAGCGATGAAAAGAAGAAAATACAAAAGTTAACTAGAAGATACGGGAACAGGAAATAGGATATTGTTATGGTTCTGTTCGCCGAGTTGGGAATTTGTGTTGCAGACGTTTCGTCCCCTGTCTAGGTGACATCCTCAGTGCTTGGGAACCTCCTGTGAAGCGCTTCTGTGATATTTCCTCCGGCATTTATAGTGATTTGTATATATCACTATAAATTACTATAAATGCCGGAGGAAACACCACAGAAGCGCTTCACAAGAGGCTCCCAAGCACTGAGGATGTCACCTAGACAGAGGACGAAACGTCTGCAACACAAATTCCCAGCTCGGCGAACAGAACCACAACATCGAGCACCCGAGCTACAAATCTTCTCCCAAACGAGGAAATAGGATATTTGAAAACAAACAAATGCATAAAATGTCTGGCACGGACATCATAAGCTGGATAATTAAGAACTGGCAGTGTCATATTAAGGATAAATCAGTTAGCATGCACAGTCTTAAAGTCAAATGCTGTAGGTTCTTGTGGTGCACTGGCAGTGTCTTTTTCGCAGTACCAGGACAGCCTGGGTTCCGGTCCCATCAGATCCTGAAGTGGGATATTATAACTGAATACATCAGTGAGAAATATGTTTGAAGATATAATACTTCAATGACGGCTTTCTGTCCGGAAATGCCAAGATTTACGCTTTTCAACTCTGTGTTCACTTTCACCAAGTCATTTTAAAGACTCTGGCGTCACGGTGCAGTATCATCTTGGTGATTAAGTTAGACATTTCTGCACCCTCTTATGCTGCTCCAAACAGCTATTTCTCCATAATTGCAGAAATGAGTGATACTCCAAGTTGTTCATCATCTCTGATCTTTTCATATGGTAATCGCAAATGCCCTTGTCAAAAAAAACAGCAGAAAAAATGTTGCTCTAAAGGTCTCGAAACAATTTCCAATTCACCAGTTAGAAATTGATTGCATGCACTGCAAATATTTATCTGGGGCATAGACCTCAGGCAGAAATACTTCGTTGACTTAGACTAATGGCATCGAGAATGAATTAGCACACTACTGGAACTCTGAATTGGTGACATTGTCTTAACCAGATATGTGGTGTATCGTGATGGACCAGGAGCAACATGTTTTGAGTATGTTGTCCAGCGCTCATTAATATCAAATAGTTCCCTGAGCCTACAATTTGGATACACTTGCAGTTTTTCTTTCATTTTTAGTCAAGTTATTGTTCCACACGCGTCTTATCGGAGTCTTAATAAGAAATCTTTTGCAATTGGTGTGCTGTTTCCAGAATCAATTTGCCGCTGATTCGGAAGACTTTGTACATAAAAAGCTGCCAATAATTTCCAGATGCATTATTAATTCTGATAGATGGCGGGATAGAAACATTCAGTGTCCTGACAATAGCATCTGTCTGTTTGCGATAGTAACGTATTGGAACCTTCATAAATACTTTCTTTGAGTGTAGGAAAGGCATTTTGTTTGTTTGATGTGTTTAGCTATTCCATCAATAGCATTTGCCCTGCCCATTGCAAGCGTTGGAGTTTATCAATTGCTTTATGAAGATTACCCACTGTGGGGTTTATAAGCAGCAAATAGCTACTCCGTGGGACAAGAGATTTTTTTCACTTTTTAACTCAAGATTGAACCTGATTTCCTGAGAATGTAGTTTTGGAATGAGTGTCTCTCAGTATTTTCTATTTCGCTCGATGCTGTACTTAATAATGCCTGACAGAATCTTAAAAATCGAGTTGAAGAACATTTTCTTGCTTTGGAATCATATTTGATGTTGCATCATAAGTAAGATTGCTGCTTTGAAAGGACAAAAATAAAGCTTGCACTTTCAACTTGTTGCAACAGGTCATGATTAGAAATGCATTCAATGGTGTGCTGGAATTAAGTATGAATTGGAGGTCCTGGTTTTGGTCTGGGATGTGCAAAGTTAAAAACTACACAACACCAGGTTATAGTCCAACAGCTTTATCTGGAAGCACTAGTTTCTGGAGTGCTGCTCCTTCATCATTTGATAGTGGGTTTGCTCCACAACTACCTGATGAAGGAGCAACACTCCAGAAGCTAGTGCTTCCAGATAAACCTGTTAGACTATAACCTGGTGTTGTGTGATTTTTTTTTAACTTAGGTTAAAGTATAGAGACTGCTGTTCAGCAAGACACATCCGTGGTGCGGTTGCTGACTAGATCCAACTGACGCCTGTATGTAAAAGTTGTAGGGACGCTTCGTGGCATGCTCTTATAAGAAATAATGTGTCTTTAAATTAAGTTTGAAATTTCTTTAAGTTGTCACACCATAGATAAAGGGCCGATAGGATTTGTGCTCCAGAACCTGACCCTCTCCCAGAAAACTGTTCCATCTACCTGACAATATGGGAAATTGTCCAAGTATGTCCTACACATAAAACCGGATAATTAACGGCTCAGCATCTTCTCTCGATCATCAGTGAAATGATGAAAGTTGTCATAAACAACGCTATCAAGTAGCACCTGCTCAGCAATACCCTGCTCTGTTTGGGTTCCGCCAGGGCCACTCAGCTTCTGGCACCATTACAGACTTGGTCCAAACATGGACGAAAGAACTGACGACCACAGGTGATATGAGAGTGACATCCTGGCATCCAGGCCGCACTCAACCCAATGGCCCATCAATTCAGCCTAGCAAAACTGGAAAGAATGGTTATCATGAGGCACATTCTCAGTGTTTAGAGTCATACCTGCCACATCAGACAATTGTCACGTTTGTTGGAGGTCAGTCAAGTCAGTTCCTCTGCAAGAGTTTCTCAGATTAGGTTCCTCGGTCCAACCATCAGCTGCGTCATCAGTGACCTTCCATCCATTTTAAGGTCAGAAGTGGGGATGCTCACTGATGATTGCACAATGCTCCACACCATTCACGACTCCTCAGACACTGAAAAAGTCCGTGTCCAAATGGAACAAGAATTGGACATGATCAAGGCCTGGATTGACAACTGGCAACTAGCATTTGCACCAAAGATAGCCCATCAATGAATCCCCAATCCCGAACATCCTGGAGTGATCATTGATCAGAAACTCAACTGGACTCACCACATAAACGTAGTGGCTACAAGACCAGATCAGAGGCTATGAATACTGCGGCCTAACTCACCTCCAGACTCCTCAACGCCTTTATACCATCTGCAAGGCACACGTCAGGAGTGTGATGTCACACTTCCCACTTGCCTGGATGAGTGCACCCCCAACAACATTAAGGAAGCTTGAAACCAGCCAGGACAAAGCAGCTTCCTTGATTGGCACTGCATCAGGAAGTGGCCACTCCCTCCAAATCCAGTACTCAGTATAAGCAGTAGAAATTATCGACAAGATGCACTGCAGAAATTCACCTAACATCCTCAGATAGCACCTTCAAAACACACGGCCACTTCCACTTCCAAGGATAAGGGCAGCAAACATTTCCGAACACCAACACTTTAAAATTTCCCTTCAAGTCACTCACCATTCTGAGTTGCAAACATGTCAATGTCCCTTTACAGTCACTGCGACAAAATCCTGGAATTCCCTCCCTCTAATGGCATAGTTGGGATAATCTTCTGCAGGTGGACTACAGCAGTTTAAGAAGGTAGCTCACCACCACCTTCTCATGGGTAACGAGGGACGGGCAATAAATGCTTGCCAGGCAGTGAACCCCACATCATACAAAGTGAATAAATAAAAAAGGCTAATCACCAGGCATACAGTGCAGAAGGCTCCTGTGGCTCCACTCACAAGCCGGTTTTCTGTCTGGAATTTAGGAGGGTTTGGCATATCTAGAAAATGCAGAGAGGACTTTCCTTCTGGCATCCAAAACGGGCTGGTCGTACTGGAGGAAGGAAACAAGAAAGATGGAACAGTGGTGATAAGTGATTCATCAGTTAAAGGAGTAGGTCAGCGCTTCTGTGTTTCCAATTTAGTGTGTTGTCCCCCTGATGCTGCTGACTGGTTGTATTGCATCCTGAAGAGAAACAATAATAACGCAGAGGCCATGGCACGCATTAGTGACATAGCTAGTAATAGGGATAAGGCCTTGTATAACCAGTATGGGTAGCTACAATATCAATAAGTAAGATTCTGAAGGTTATAGTCTCAAGATCATACACAATCCCATCGGCTAATGAGCACAGAAATAGGAGGATACAGCAGATGGACGACTGGCCCAAGAATTGGGAGCGTTTTGATTCTAGATCACATGCATCATTTCTGGGGAAGGTGGGTTCTCTCCACGCAGACTAGAAAACTCGAATCAGAACGTGATCAGTTAACAGGTAGGACATGTGCTGTTGCGAGGAGTTTCACGTGTTTCAACAGAGTTCAAACTGAATTACCTCAATAGAAGCACAACATAAATTAGTAAATGAACCAAGGCAAAGCCATTTCAGCTGTGTCATGTCTCAAGCGTCAACGACGTGTATGGATGGCAGAAATATTAGAGCTAAAACAGACTGGTTGAGCATAGATTGACACAGAGAACTGCATGATGAAATGACGCCCCAGACAAGTTTACACTCCAGCATACAGGGTCACCAGCCAAGGCAGAGGAGAGTACAAACACAGAGCTGGCGTCGCATTATTAGTTATCGATCCAGATACTGCACTAAGGAGGGGTCTATCATTGAAGTACTGTCAAAAGCGGCAGTCACACGGGTAGGAGTATATTATAGGCTCCTAGTCAGTGGCATTTGAGGATCATAAATGTTGCCAATTTATAATAGTTTTAAATTCCAAACTTCGGTAATTAAATCGGAAATTATTCTTTTTCCCCCAATATTAATTACGATCATAACAGTAGAAAGTGTTTAGTGAGGCCAGCTGTACTGAAATGTACATATGACCGCGTTTCGTGCAGATGGTCCTACAAGGAACAATACAGTTTGGACATCAATTTGGGGAATGGAGCTGTGCAGATGTTCGACGTGACAGTAAGGGAAAACGTTATTGATAGTGATCACAACACTATGGTATGGATAAAGGAGATGATTTTCGTAACAGAAATAAAGAGGGTTAACGGGCGGAAAGAGGAAACAATTCAATGCAAAGTTCAGCGTTCTGATCCCCCCCATTCAAAACGATGTTCGCAGTTTTTCAATCGATATCCATGTGTTAGCTGGACAAACGTTATTCACCTCCAACCATTCTGAATGGGCATTCACAACAATCAGGGATATCCATCTCTAAAAATGCCCGGCATATTTGACGTGTAACTGAGTCCAAGGGTTTGCCTGGCCGTTCCCACGATGGTGGAGGTACTGCTGGCGGTAGGTTTTATCTTTGTTTTCACTCTGGGCACTGCAACACTGTAATGGAAAATGAACATTTATTGTGAAATCTATAAAAGCATAGGGAAACAAAGAAGTGAGTGCCGGACTGTGCAAAGCATTGCGGACTGATAGAAAAAAATGTAGCTTTCAACCGACC
>NC_057759.1:4641073-4642472 GCF_004010195.1 Chiloscyllium plagiosum
ACTTACAAGGCCAGTAAACTACCATATCAACAGTCAAGGAATGAGAAAAACACCTCCATGTACGGAAAGGAACTCGAATGTTCCAGACTCCTGGTCTTGAGGTGTTGATAAGGTGAAGTGAATTATGGTATAAAGGGAATATGTCAAAGCTATCAGGCGTCTTTCAGAGGTTAAAAATAAACTTTTTCTTGGCGCTTGCTAGCGTTTCAGTTAAATCGATTTAATTTTCATGACAGCCACCAACGCAGCAATGTCGATATTCAATACTGACCACCAGACGTAACGTCTTGCCAACAACTTCACCTTGGAAACCCATGGATGCTGCTGCTGGAGTTCAGCCAGTTTCTGCCGAGGATATTTTCTCAGGAGATTCACTCTTGCTCCCCATAGCAATATGCGGTCCTGCACGCTGATGTGACATTGCTGGGTCCCAAAAGTTTCAGTTGCAGTTGTGATGGCCCGATTGTTTCTCCCACTAACTCCAGCTGTTTTAGTTTTGGCAGGGCTTTTTTTTAATGTGTGTGTGTACACATTCGGATATGGTCAGTGGTGAGTGGACGAATGGACCGAAAGTTTAAAAATATAATGGCCTCTTCCAGGGAGGTGGCACTAACGCTGTATCTGACAGTATAAGGCAGCTCAAGACACTCACAGCAACCAGTTGGCTCCTGGAGGGTTCTGCAACTTGTAATTCTAGGCACTGAGAATAAAGGCCAACAGCTGAATTCGACCAGAAGCTATGGCCGACACAGCTTTGTCTTCTTTACCTCGCACATCAGAAGTGTGTGGTCTGTTGTTATGCCAAGTTTGAGTCCGTAAACATATTGTTGGAAATTTATTACACCAAAGATGACAGCCAAACCTTTTCTATCTCAGCATATTTGAAATTAGCATCAGCCAAACCCAGGTAGCATATGCTGTTGGGTGATCCTCCCCATTGGGACACCTTCAGAATTCCTCACCATCATGCTTACTCCTCCACACACTCCCACGTTTTCGCGTTCAAAACCGCACACATTCCTCACCGTCATTCTCACCTCCACACATACTCGCCCACCATCACGCTCATTCTTCCACAAACTCCCCTGCTGTCACCTCACACTCCCACACATTTCCACACCATGACGCTCACTCGCCCACACATTCATGCAGCATCACAATCACACACCCACACACTCCCCCACCGTCATGGTCACTCGCCAGCACACTGTCCCACCGTCATCCTCACTCACCCATACATTCCCACATCATCACGCTCACTGTTCCCCACACATCCCCAAACTCCCGTGCACACTGCCCCACTGTCATCCTCACCCTCATGGACTCCCCCACTGTCACCCTCACTCACCCCCCCCCCCCCCCCACACACACACCACCAGCCCCATGGTCCCTTCCCCCC
>NC_057759.1:4643325-4650436 GCF_004010195.1 Chiloscyllium plagiosum
AGAATGTGGTGGAGGAACCTGATTGCGGCCCAGGCACGAGATTCAAGAACACCAATTCTTCCCTCACAAAACCAGGGGGAGTTCCACATCCCATATCGATCTGAGACCATGAAATACCAGAAAATATTCTTTAAACAGCTCAGCACAGTTAGTGTTCCCAGAACCATAGCCACTGTTCTCTCACTGCAATATTTCCTTTTCAGCTTGTGGCAACCAATGGCCACAAATCTATCAAAGGTGAAAGCGACGGTGAACCAGACTGAACAGTCAGTGGCTGCATAAAGCAGAACAGCGTGAATATTACACAATGGGATGGACTCCAGGAAATAAAACTGTTCCTTATAAACAATGGGAATGTGTCTCAATATCAGGTCGAGTATAATGACCTGCATATCCGCCACTGCCATGGCCACTAAGTAACGTCTGACACATGGAGACAATCCACAATCTTTATAAAGCAAGACGTATATCGTCATTACATTAACTGTGAGGAAGGAAAACAAACAAATTATGCATCAGCCTGGGGTCAAAATTCCCAGTTTGATGGAGGGCAGAGAAAGATTTTCAAACATGCCACTGTATTCAAGGATGTAGTGAAATAATTGGAGTTGAAATAACAAGTGGCATTTTCTGTGTTATTTCGAAAAATGTGATATAAGACAAAATCTACCCTCCCTCCCCAAACACACAGACAAATATGCTGAGAATAAATAGTTTCCAGAAAATTCCCATGCACTCAATCACTCAAGCATAGACACAGGTCACTTCTTTACAGTTCCTAAGACAGAGGTTGAAAACATTGCCGCCCTGAAGGATTCACTCCCAGCTCCTTGAACTCAAACAGAGTTTAGAACTTTCTGTCTTTTAGTCTAACTTGTATGTGACCCTCTGTCACAAAGAAAGCTAAATACAGGGAAACTGTATCCACCCCTTTAATTGCCTGAGGTGGCTTCAGAAGAGTGCCTTCTTCTCCCTGGAACGGGCTCTCATCCCTTGAGGATCCTATCCTTTGTTCACTTCACAGACGTCCAGCTTTTCACAAATATTATCAGTTAGAGAAAGGTCCAAGAAATGTCGGATATAGAATGTTCTATGGAATGCTGCTTGCAGAATGTTCTGGGAAATGTCATTTCTCGAATATTTTCGGGTATGTCAGTTATTGGATTCTCCAGGCAATTTGGCTATAGCATGTTCGAGGTAATAACGGGTAATAATGCTCCAGTAAATGTCTGTTGTACAATGTTCCACGGAATTCGGGGTATACAATGTTCTGGGGAATGTCCGGTACAGAATGTTCCATGGAATGTTGGGGATACAATGTTCTGGTGACTGTCAGGTATAAAATGTTCTGCAGAAAGTCGACTATGGAATATGATAGAGTCATAAAGACCCACAGCACAAAGGCCCTTCGGCCCATAACTTGTGGTGATTCTCACTCTGTCTCACGATGGGAATCTCTCTCTAAAACCAATTCAACTGGCACTTTGTACACAAAAACAATAAGATGAAGACAATATCTCAAATTATTTGATGTAGGATCCTCTTTTACGAACATACAGATGTCATCCTTTACTCTGAGATCTCCCCCACCTCCTTTTCAGTTTTGTATCACACACCCAGCTGTAAAATGTTCTGGTTCTTCAGTTTTCAATATCGATCACCCATGTCACTCTAATGTCATTATAACATTACCAATTACCTCGATGAATGCACTGAATTCCTCCATCTGTTTTGAGAATACAAAGGACATTCAGATGGAGTTTAGTTCATTCAGTTTTTAAACCATTATTACTGATGTATTATCACCTATATTCCTCAATTTGACTGGTCAAGAAGCAGTCTGACAACGTCATACTCACATCATCAGTCCTGATGAGTAATGTTTCATGGAGCTCCATCACGCTCTCGGGGTATATCCTGTCCTACCAGCAGGACAGACCCACCGGTGGTGGAGACGCCATAGTATATTTTCAGGAAAGGCGTTCCACTGGAATTCCCCAATTTTATGAACCGGGAAATCTCATGGCAACAGATCAAAGATGGTGAAGAAAATGTCCTTATGGTGGACATCTCCTGCCCTCCACACACACTCGGTGATAAATCAGTTCCTCTCGATGTTGAAACAATTTGCAAGAAGCAAGAATGCAGAAAGTACTCCGGGTGTGATACTTCAAAGTCCATCCACAGGCCCACCACTGACTGAGAAGGGCGAGGCGTCAAATACACTGCAGCCAAACTGTGGGAAATGATGGTTTAACCAACTAGAAGGAAGCATTCTCACCAAACTTCTCAGTGATGTATCTGTCACTAACAGCATCTGCAGGAGCACCCAGCATACAGGCCTCGTGGAGGGAAAGTCTCAGCTTCATACTGAAGATAGTGAAAATTGTATTACATTGAACTACCTCCTGCTTAGTTGGTCACACTTATAAAGGACTGAGCAACTAAAAACTGGACATCCATGAACAACAATCTTCAATGAAGATTATTACTTCTGATCTTCTGTTGGCGAGAGACATTGGTGAAGCAGCTGAAGATGTTTGTATTGATGAAGGTACCCTGATGATCACCTGCAGAATAACCGGTACTGAAAAGATTTAGTTGTAAGGATGCTAATTGGAAAACAGTTTATCGGATGAATGTCCTATTCCTTCACACAATGCAACATCCTGATGATATCATGGTTCCATTCATCTTCACAGATAGGTGTTAAAGTCTTTTCTGAAGTGGTGAGTTGCTTCCATTCTCCCATTGTGCCTGTCTGTATGTTCTGCTCTTTGTGGGGCTTTTGTTGCTGGGTTGTGAAACTGTCCTGAAGCCTTTGAGATCTCTGTCATGTCCATGGGAGCTTGAAAGCATGTTCCATTGTCTGCGTGCCGTCTGACCCAGTACGTGAGCTGCTCGGGAAATCTGGGTGCCCTGGTACAATTTGGCCAATTTGCTTTTGTGGGCCTATCGTGGGATAGCAAAGCTTTTCCCACAATTCCCTTTTTTGTGCTTAGGGGAGGGACAAGAAGGTGACAATGTATCCAGAGTCGGGGAGATTGTCAGGTGGGGGGTGGGTGCTCCGTATCGGACAGCTAGCTCTTAGCGTCCGAGTCTGGCCCAGCAGAGGCTATCCCGGTGCAGGGATCTGTGCTGGCTGAGTGGTGAGGGGGGCAGAGGATTGCACATAGGTGTTAGTAGCACAGGCAGATGGCCATGGCTAGCACTATAAGGCGGGTAATGATAGCAATGAGGCCTGTCCCCCATGACCCCAGATGGCGATGGCCAGCAAGAAAGAGCATACCTTTAAATTGTGGGTGACAGGTATAGGAGGGATATACGAGGTAGATTATTTTCTCAGGGAGTAATAACGTCGTGGAAGAGCCGGCCTGGACACGTCAACGTTGAGGACATTTATCTGTTAATTAGAAAAATATATGAGTGGTAAAGGAATAGTGTAGGTTAGATGGGCTTTAGAGTGGTTTCACAGATCGGCAAAACTTTGAGGGCCGAAGCACCTGTACTGTGCTGTAAGGTTCTATGTTCCATGGTTTTGTTCAACCACATTGTTGGACGACCATAGATTTGACGTTTTGGAGTAGCAGAAACGTCAACGGTTTCGATGAGGAGCCGTCGTCGTCTTTGCTGCTCCTCCAATGCTCTCTGACCTGCTCTGCCTTCCAGCTCCACTATTTATTGACTCTGACTTTCAGCATCTGAAGTTCTTCCCATCTCCAGTCGCCGTAAAGTTTCTTTACCAAAGGCCATGTGTGAATCGGCCTCAGTAAAATAATTCCTGATGCTTTATGACTGCCACGAGGGAAATAAAGTTTCATTCCAATTTTTGTCATTCGAATTTAAGTTCTGTCATTGCCTGCATTAGAATTTGAGGCTATGCCTTTTGAGTCACAACCTGTTTCACTGAATTACCCGTCCAGAGACATTATTACTCTGATATAGAGATCATGTTATGAAGTAACTGTCGAAAAAAGAATAAGTTTGTGATAAAAAAAAAAGAGATGTCTCTGGAGAATGGTTAGAAGACAACTGGAGATGTAAAAAGTGAAATTTACAAAGGATCGATGATGATTAATTCAGCAACAGCACTGAGGCAGAGCTGGATAAAATGTAGACTTGAGGTTCTGAACAGACTTGTTCCTTCTTATATGTTTGTGACTCAGGAGTTTGAAATTCTTGGAAAGGAAATAGAGTTTGTGACTAAAAGTGAAGTTAATATTTTGTGTCTTTGCCGGATGGTGGAATGCCAAATATCCGTTCCCTCACCCACCTCCTCCGGTCATGTAGGAGGACCGGTATGACACGTGTGGAGATTTTAAAACATCAATGTCCCACCAGCGAGCAAGGAGCAATGTTCAGTGAAGGGCAGTTCTCACTTTAAACTGTCTGCCAAATCCGTTTCTAACTGGTACAATTTAAATGCCGTGGTCCTAAAGCCATTTCCCTGTTGTGATGAGTCAGTACGAATGGAATCCCCGTGGTCTTGGTGGGCAGGAGGGTGGGCCCACAATACGTCGTCTCGACCACCTCCCAGGAAGGACTCATGTAGCCACCCTGCTACACCTCCTCCTGTCGACAGTTCCGACACTGAAACTACTCTGTGATATTTACTGTTGTCCCCATTTGTCCTAACATCGTCAATAATCTTTGCTATATATGTCCAGGTCCCTCTTTATCCCGTCTATAAACGTACAGGCTATTTTATGTTGTCTGTCAAGCAAGCAGAGGGACATTAAGGGGGTCAGAATGACTGGATATCGAGAGTGCGTTTACTTCAACGCAAAATGTATACCAGGTAAGACAGGTAAACCAAGGGCACAGATTACTGCATGAAATATGATGTTATTGCTGTTACGGAGACTTAGTTAATTAGGGATAGGACTGGCAGCTGGGACGAAAACACGAACAACAAGTATACGGGTGAATTGCATTGCTGATTAGGAATCACTTCAAAACATTTTTAAGGGAGGACACTTCGCAGGGATTTTACAGTGATGCATTATGGGTGTATCTCAGGAATACGAAGGTTGAAGTCACAATGTTGGGACTTTTCTGTCGAACTCCCAAAAGTCCATGGGAGATAGAGGGGCAGATATCTAAATAGATACGGGTCAGGTGTGAACAAAGCAGTTGAGTTATGATAGGTGATTTCAACGTTCCTATTATTGACTGGGATTCTCTCGGAGACAGGGACTCAGATTGAGAGCAATTTGTTAGATATGTCCAGGAGGTCTTTTTTGGACAGTACGTTGAAAATCCAAACAGCGAGGAGGCAACACTAGACGTGATATTAGGGAATGAGCCAGGACGGTTGATCATTGTTTCAGGAGGAGAGCATTTTTGGCTCAGTGACTATATTTCTAATGATTTTGAGTGATCATGGACAAGGACAGGCGTGGCCGTCGTGTGAGGGTGTTTACATGGGCAAGTGTAAATTACACCCACTTTAGATTGGAACTTGGGAATGTGGATTGGGAGCAGTCATTTGAGGGTACATCTACATCTGGCATGTGGGATGTTTTTGAAGACCAGTTCACTAAAGTGCAGGATAATAACGTCTCTGCAAAATTGAAGAATAGGAATAGGATTCAGGAACTGTGGATAACAAGGGAAATTGTAATCTTAGTCCAAAGGAAAGGGGAAGCATATGATAGGTCGAGAAAGCTACAAACTGAGGAAGCTCTTGAGGAGTATAGAGAAATTAGGAAGGAACTTAAATGTGGAATTAGGAAGACTAAAAGGGGCCATGAAATGTCTTTGTCAGACAGGGTCAAAGAGAATCTTAGGGTTTTAATACATTATTAGAAGAAAGGGCGTAGCAAGGAAAGAATAGGCCCACTTAAGGACAAAGGAGGGAACTTGTGCTTGGAGCCACGGGAATTGGGATAAATCCTTAATGAGTATTTTGTATCAGTATTCATTAAGGAGAATGACATGACTCATGTTAAGGTCAGGGATGACTGAACACTTTAGGGAATGTCAATATAGTGAAGGAAGAAGTTTTGGTATCCTTAATTGTATTAAGATAGACAGGTCCCCAGGACAAGGTAAGATCTATCCCAGGTTACTGCATGAGGCAAGGGAAGAAATAGTTGGGGCAATATCAGTATTTTTCACATCCTTATTGATTACAGATAAGGTTCAAGTGCATTGGAGATTAACCAACGTTGTTTTCTTCGTTAAGAAAAGGAAGCAGAGATAATCTAGAAAATTATAGTCCGGCAATCCTGACGTCTGTGATGGGGAAGCTCTTGGTGTAGATACAGAGGGACAAGGTACATGCACATTTGGAAAAAAATGGATTTGTTAGTGACAGGCCGCATGGTTTTGTCTCACAAACCTACCGAATGTTTGAAGAGGTGACAAGGATTATTAATGAGGGCAAGCCTGCAAGTGTGGTCAACTACGGACTTTATGTATAGCTTTAAATTTTGCAACTGGACGAGCCTCCAAGACTTCTTCTGGCAGCTCATTCCATACACAAACCACACTCACTGCGAAATGGTCTCTATTCACTATATCCTCCCGCTCATGATTTTAAAAACCACTACAAAGACATAAAACTTTAGATATGTTAGTGTGGGTTCTTCATATTGCACCATATAAGATCTTCAGAAGAGTCTATTAATAACAGACATGATGGACCTTTCCATGGTTATGGGAGACCAGAACTAAGAAAACAATTTTAAGAAAACAATGTTTTCCTTTTAACACAGACATTACGAAGTCAGGAACTTTTTGTGCAAAATTTAGGAGAACACACATAAGCATATTTTCAAATTATAAATTGCTCCAACATCGAGGAGGGAACCAGGATGGAGTCATACAATCCAAATACTTTTCAAGGATACCTCACATTGTCCAGTTTTGGATCGGATTAAATTATTGCATGTTTCAGCTAAGAAAAGGAGAAAATATAAACTGCCTGAAAATGAACAGCATGTTCCTCACTCTATTTAATTGTTTCTCCTGACAACAGCATATGCGAGGTGAAAACCCAACACTCAAATGCGTGGCTACAGGGATGGTGCAGGAGGGAGGGATTCTGGTATCTGGATAACTGGGGTTCATTCTGGCGAAGGTGGGACCTCTATAAACAGGATGGTCT
>NC_057759.1:4653227-4656547 GCF_004010195.1 Chiloscyllium plagiosum
AAGATCGTATGAGGTAAGGCTGAGGCACTTGGGGTTGTTTTCAATGGTGTAAAGAAGGTTTAGGGGTGACTTGATAGAGGTGTATAAGATGATTAGGGGTTTAGATAGGGTCGACAGTGAGGATCTTTTTCCACGTATGGAGTCAGCTATTATGAGGGGGCATAGCTTTAAATTAAGGGGTGGTAGGTATAGGACAGATGTTAGGGGTAGGTTCTTTACTCAGCGAGTCGTGAGTTCATTGAATGCCCTGCCAGTAGCAGTGGTGGACTCTCCCTCTTTATGGGCATTTAAACGGGCACTGGATAGGCATATGGAGGATACTGGGCTTGTGTAGGTTAGGTGGGCTTGGATCGGCGCAACATCGAGGGCCAAAGGGCCTGTACTGCGCTGTATTTTTCTAGGTTCTATGTTCTATGTTCGATCTTTACCACGCGTGGAGGATTCCTGTGGACGATTCATTTGAATGCCCCCACTTCCTTCAGCTAAATCTAACTGTTCCAAGAAAAAAAACCATTGTCAACAGTTTGTGTGAGCAGAATAACCTTAGTGGTGAAATAGCATTTGTAACAATCTCATTTTTCATTTTTGCCATGAGTTTAACTATCATTTGGACAGCGATCTTTGCAGAGTTTACTTTTCTTTGTTTACCTTCAGACTCCGTGTCTCTGTGCGTGACCTTGTGTGTGCATCTGTGCCACTTTGTGTGAGTCTGTGCGTGCATCTGTATGCATGAACTTGTGTGTGACTCTGTGTATGTATGTGTTTGTGTGACTCGATGTATGTCAGTGTGCGACTCTGTGTGTGCGTGTGTTTCTGACTGCGTGAGTGTGTGTTTAATTCAGTGGGTATGTCTCTGCGTGACTTCAAATGTGTCTCTGTGTGCTTGATTGTGCGTCTGCATACGTATTTTATGTGATTTATTGCGTGTGTCTGTGTGCATAAATGTGTATGTGTCTGTGTGTAACTGTGTGTGTCTCTGTGCGTGTGTTTCAGTGCAATCACTCTATTGCCTAATATTTATGGAAGCTTGTCTGTTCATTCAGCTGTAGAGACAGAACCAACGTGTTCACATCACGAGACGGAGAAGGCCTGTGTCATTTTGTGAATACATGAGAGAACAGCACTCGAACACATCATGGATATGTCACTGAATCCTTTTCGGGAAGTTCCAGAATGAAACGAGTTCCCATCATGGACTTTGTCAGCACAGCCCTGTCAATATTTAGACTTGAGTGATGAGCAGAAATGTAATTTCGAAGAACTATTGGGAAAAAAGTGTTAAGATATGGAATTCATGGTAAGACAAGAATAGGTTCTCTACTTAATGCGGGCTTGGAGCACCCACTGAAAAGTGGCGAAGTAGTGACATGAGTATTGGAGAAACTCTCAGCCTCATGAATGAAGTTTGTCCTTGGTAACGATATAGCGTTGTCACAGGTATACGGGTTCCTGTTTTAAAAATTCAGTGGAAAACCAGGAAACTCTGGTATGACAGGAAGTATCTCCCAGTAATTTTCCTGATGGTGTGATATCAAGATCACAAATCTACTCGTTGAAGCAGGAGGGCAAATTAAAGTGTACAGGAAAGGAAGCTGACGTACAATTATCAGAAACCATATGAGATCAAATGGTTGAGAAAAAAAAGTTGCAGAGCACCTTGTTAATTTTAGTTCCGAGTCCATTTAGTTAAGAGTATTTGTCAAATTATAGGGAGCGATTAAATCGAGTGAGGGTGCTGGTATTAAAAGTAGCACAGCACATGATGAAACAGGAAGAATACAAAAAAAAATTGCAACTTTGCAAATAGAGATAAAAATGCTTGTGTTACTTCCAGTGATAGGCGAACCATGAAAAAATAATTAAGAGGGACTTTGCAAGTCGAAAGTAGATTAAATGAGGTGAATTATTTGATAAGAGCAGCAGATAGAAAAAAGTCACACACAGTGTATCATGGAAATATGTTCAAAAGTTACTTAGACATGGAAGGAAAGCAACAGGAGAATGTGTTATTAGTTATAGCATAGAGCAAAGAACCACGTTCAGATGATTCTTAGTTGGACACTCCTCAATTTAAAGTGGACAATGAGGAAGTTCTCAAAAATTGGATAAATTATTGAATTACCTTCCATAGGAAAATCGAAATGAGCTAAAAGGGTTATAACTATTGCATCGGGAGGTATTTGGAATAAGCTAGGAAATACCAGTCTAATTATGCATGATGCAGATATCAGTAATGGTTTTCCAGTTAGCAATATCCTTATATACATGACCTACTAAAGGGCACCGGTACAAAAAGAGTTTGAACACATGTTCCATCACGATAAAATGGAAGCGTGTTACAGTGATTAAAGCTCACTGGTCGTAATGGTGACAAAACTACTTTGTACCCAACTGTAAATTGTGGACTATCACAAATTCAACGCACTTACAAAGTCTGATTCATACCCGATTCCATGTTTGAAGACTGTATTGAGAAGGTGTAGCAAGGAACCTCTATTTATAAGTTGGACTTACTCCAAAGCTACCAGCATTTATCTTTATCTGAAAGAGTGAACACATGTTTGGCTTTTGTGGACCGAATGGAATACCAATTTAAACTCGTGCAATTTGGTATGGGGGAAAATGTGCCAGCTACATCATTCCAGACTACACAATTGTGTGATGTACATCGACGACCTGGTAAGGTTTGCAACATTTATCAGAATTATTTGATTGACTACGCCAGGCATGCTTGGTATTAAACCTAGCAAAGAGTGAATTTGCCAAAGCGCATGTCATAGTCCTACACCACGTATTGGTCATAAACATATGGCTCAATGGAATGTGAAAAAAAGGTTATGGGGGAGGGGGTCCACATACAGTTGATAAAGAGAGCATTGCAACGATTCCTGAGATTAAATCGGCTTCATTGCAAGTTCCTATCGAATTTTAGCAGTATGACTGCTTCATTGACTGACTTACGTAGGAAGTGCAGAAAATTTCAGGGGACGGCCGACTGTCAGAAGGCATTCGACACTGCGAAAGCTGTGTAATCCACTGGTCTAATGTTAGCCATATCAAATTATGCAAAACCATTCAAGGAGGCCATAGTTGAGAGTTGTGTGATTATCGATGCTGTACTCATTAGGGAAGAAAACAACAAGATCGAAAGACTCACCTGATACTTCTCCAGAAAATTGAATATTCATGAATATTCCAGAAGTGGGAAGGAAACATTAGGCTTGAATTTGGCGTAGCACCATAGCAGCATTTATATTGGCAGTAAGGTTTCTGAAATAATAGTATGTGCTCATCATAGCCCATTAAAGTTCTTGGAGAAA
>NC_057759.1:4658092-4666128 GCF_004010195.1 Chiloscyllium plagiosum
AACATAGAACACAGAACATAGAACATACAGCGCAGTACAGGGTATTCGGCCCTCGATGTCGTGCTGACCTGAGAAACAAACCTGACCCCCATCTAACACTACGATTCCGTTATCATCCCTATTTTTATCCAGTGACCACTGAAATGACTTTAATGCTTTTGTCGACTACTGTTGCAGGTACGATATTCCACGCCCTCTGAGTAAAGAATCTACCTCTGACATCTGGCCTATATGTACCATACCACAACTTAGAACTATTTTCCTTCACGCTAGCCATCACGATCAGGGGAAATTGGCTCTCACTACGCACACCTTTGAGTCCTCTGACTATCTTGGATGCATCTGTTAAGTCAGCTCTTAAACGTATTCTCTCCAACGAAAACAGCCTCTGATCTCTCAACAATTCCTCATATGACCTTCCTTCCATATTAGGCAACATCCTGGTAAATCTCCTCTGCACCCTTTCCAATGTTTCCATATTCTTCCCATAAAGCAGCGACGAGAATTGTACACGATGCTCTATGTGTGGCTGCAACAGAGTTTTGTACAGCTGCAGCATGACCTCATAGCTCCGAAACTCAATCCCTCTACTAATAACAGTTAACACATCGCATGCCTTCTTAACAACCCTACCAACCTGAGTGGCAACTTTCAGAGATAGATGCAAATGGACACCTGATCACCATGCTCAACCACACTACCAAGAAGCTTACCATTAGCTCAAAACTCTGTATTCCTGTTATTCCTTCCAAAGTGAATCACCTCACACTTTCCAGCATTAAACTCCATTTGCCACCTCTCCGTGCTTCTCCATTTGCCCACTCTGCAGCTTATTTATGTCCCTGTGTAACTTGCACTGTCGTTCGGCACTGTCCACCACTCCACCGAATTTTGCATCATCTGCAATTTTACTAACACAAGCTCCATGCCCTCATCCAGGTCATTTGTAAAAATGACCAACAGTAGTTGCCCCACAAATCATCTTTGGGGTACACCACTGGTAACTGAACTCCAGGATGAGCATTTTTTATCAACCGCCCACGAGCTGTCTTCTTACAGCAAGTTAATTTCTGATCCAAACGACTAAATCACCCTCAATATCATGTCTCCGTATTTTCTACAATAGCCTAAAGCGGGGAATCTTATCAAGCGCTTTCCAGAAATCCATATTTACCACATAAAATCGTTTACCTCATCCATCATTTTGGTCACCTTTGCAAATAAATCAATGAGATTTGTAAGGCACAACCTGCCCTTCGCAAAACCGTGTTGGTTCTCCCTATTCAAATTATTCATTTCTAGATCATTTTAAATCCTATCTCTTATAATCCTTTCCAAAACGTTGCTCACAACAAAAGTAAAGCTCACTGGTTTGTAATTACCAATGTTGCCTTTATTCCCCATTTGAACATTTGCTTTCCTCCACTCTTCTGGCACTGTTTCTGAAGAACATGACGACATAATGATGAAAGCTAAAGGCTCTGCAATCTCCTCACTAGCTTCCTACGTAATCATAGAATAAATCGCATCTAGCCCAGGTGACTTATCTATTTCCGCTCTTTCCAGAATTGCTAACACCCCCTCCTTATGAACCTCCTTCCTGTCTGGTCTAGTAGCCTGAATCTCAGTATACTCCTCGACAACATTGTCATTTTTCCTGTGTGAATACTGACGAAAAATATTCAGTTAGTGCCTCGCCTACCTCTTCAGAAGTCAATGGGTAATAGTTTGGCAGGTAGAATATAACATAAATATAACATATAACCTGTCAATTTCTCTCAGAAAGAAATGAAGGCAGTATGTTACTGAAATTGAGACACATTGCGTTTACCAGAGGGTTCACTCTGTATCGTTAAGATATCAGAAGTGTTGCTTCGCCTCCGTGATGGTCTGCTCCCTGATGTTCATTGCGGCCCATTGTCCTCAAAACACATGCAATGTGTTGTTGTGGTTGGTTGGTGGTAGACAGTGCTGAGGGGGAGGGTGTATCAAGTCGATGGTCTTTATCCGAGGGGCCATGTTTATTCTCCGTAGAGACCCGAAGACGTTGGGACTGGCTGACTGCTTCTAAACGAAGAGACTTTGGCTGCTGCCAGGATAGTGGACATTCATTAATAACACGAACACATGCTTGTTCTTTTCCTTTTGCCACAAGCTATTTCAATGTATATAAGTCATCTTTAGCTCCAAATCAAAATTGATACAATAATAAATATAAATAATGAATAATCAGTAAGAGTTCCAACACAATGACCTTTCACATCATTTCACTCTGAATAATTTCTCCAGCACTGTTCCCTACTCACATTAGTCTCCTTCAATGCTTCCTTCCCTATATAGACTTATCTCCCTAGCATTTCTGGGAAATTATCTGTGTATTCTTCTATTAAGGCAGCAATAAGGTAGTTGTCGAACTGCTCTGTCATTTCCTAGTATCATTATCAGTTGAACTTATTTCAGACTGTTATAACGAAAAGGCTTGAAAAATGTTTCCCTGTGTGAATACTGACGAAAAATATTCAGTTAGTGCCTCGCCTACCTCTTCAGAAGTCAATGGGTAATAGTTTGGCAGGTAGAATATAACATAAATATAACATATAACCTGTCAATTTCTCTCAGAAAGAAATGAAGGCAGTATGTTACTGAAATTGAGACACATTGCGTTTACCAGAGGGTTCACTCTGTATCGTTAAGACATCAGAAGTGTTGCTTCACCTCCGTGATGGTCTGCTCCCTGATGTTCATTGCGGCCCATTGTCCTCAAAACACATGCAATGTGTTGTTGTGGTTGGTTGGTGGTGGACAGTGCTGAGGGGGAGGGTGTATCAAGTCGATGGTCTTTATCCGAGTGGCCATGTTTATTCTTCGTAGAGACCCGAAGACGTTGGGACTGGCTGACTGCTTCTAAACGAAGAGACTTTGGCTGCTGCCAGGATAGTGGACATTCATTAATAACACGAACACATGCTTGTTCTTTTCCTTTTGCCACAAGCTATTTCAATGTATATAAGTCATCTATAGCTCCAAATCAAAATTGATACAATAATAAATATAAATAATGAATAATCAGTAAGAGTTCCAACACAATGACCTTTCACATCATTTCACTCTGATTAATTTCTCCAGCACTGTTCCCTACTCATATTAGTCTCCTTCAATGCTTCCTTCCCTATATAGATTTATCTCCCTAGCATTTCTGGGAAATTATCTGTGTATTCTTCTATTAAGGCAGCAATAAGGTAGTTGTCGAACTGCTCTGTCATTTCCTAGTATCATTATCAGTTGAACTTATTTCAGACTGTTATAACGAAAAGGCTTGAAAAATGTTTCATCTTTTTTTCTTTCAGGCCTCTAGAAGATCCTGTACTCAAACTTCTTTGTTCCTTCCATATTTACTTCTCGTACTTCATTTTCACCCTCTTATACAACATCTTGGACCTTCTTTATTCAATTCTGTCCTGCTCCTAAGTTTCACGCATGCTACTTCCTCAAGTATCTTTATATGGCTTCTCTATGAAGCTAATACCATAATCAATTTCTTTTGTTCGTCATGGTTGGGCCAATATCCATTTTGGGCTATTTGTTCCAAAACAAATGTAACGCTGTTGCAATGTATACATGCATTCCTTAAATACCAACCATTGCCCATCCAATGTTGAGCATGCTAATGAAGTTATGTAGTCTATTTCAGCCAACGCACATGTTTGTGGTTTCCTTTTCTTTAGATTTAGATCATGTTTTTGGATCGAAACACATACGTTTCTATCCCAATGAACAATGATGTCGCATTATGTCACCCTTCCCTAAGCACGTCTCACAACGAGATTTTTAATTAACCCCTCACCATGACTGAAAACCAAATCTAAGATAATCTTTCTTGGTCTAAAACCCAACTTGTGGACACTCCAGAAATTGATTTTCACGGTATTATTAATTATGTGGTTTGCCAGTCTCTATGTAAATTGAAATGATGAGCACTGTACCATCCTAGTTGTATGCATCTCTAATTTCGTGTTATCTCCTACATCATTAGTACTGTTTGGAGACCATAAAGAACTTCAATGATAGTATTTTGTCCCTGTCACTTCTTATTCGCACGCAGACAGATTCCAATGCAGATTTTTACACCATTGCATCAATTCCAACTTTATAGCACTCCAGGCCCCTCTCTGAAAAATTGTATACATCTTGATATGCTTGTTTTATCAGCCTTTGTTTGCTTTCTACTTTCCTATCTTTCATTTCCATCCGTGTTTCCCTGAATCCGGTCTCCCAGCTTTGGTTCCCATTTCCTTTCCACTCTGGTGTAAATCGTCCCCCACAGTCTGTCCCAGTGTCCCTGCAAGCATGTTGGTACTGTTGCTGCTGTGGTGCAAACTATGTGGATTGTACACATCCTAACTTCCCCTGAGTCATTCCCAGTCCCGAAAAATCGAAATCCCTACCTCTATTTAATCCCTCTAAGCAAACATGCAGCTTGTCTATTCTATTCCTTGGCTCAGTGATCAGGTATTTGCCGCTGGAATGAATGGCCTCTTTCCACGTGAAAAATTAAGTTCTCTTTTTTTTTGTCCTTCATGGTCTGCCGTGTGCGGCAACAACTGAAGGAATCGGAAGTCAATGAATTTTAGCAAGGCCTTCGACAAGGCTCTTCATGACAGACTGGCTAAAATGGTTTGATCACATGGAATGCATGGAAAACTACCTATTTCGCTGGAAGGTAGGAAATAGAGGGTGGCAGTGGGTCTTGCTTTTCGGACAGGAGGCCTTTGACCAGCGGTGGTGGATTCCGTGTTTTGTTTTGTTAGTTATAGAAATGATTTTAATGAGAATACAGGAAGAAAGGTTATAAAGTTTACAGGTGACACCAAAATTGGTGGAGTTCGGACAGGGAATAATGTTATCACAGAGTACAATGGGACCTTGATCAGATGGGCCAAATAGTGACAGTTTTAATTCAGAAGAATGTGAGGTGTCACACTTCGAAAAAAGTAAATCAGGGCAGAACTTATACGTTTAATGGTTAAATCATGGAAAGTTTTGCCAAACAAAGAGATCTTAGAGTGCAAGTTTATAGTTCCTTGGAGTTGGACAGGTTGTCCAGTAAACAGGGTAATGTAGCAGTCATTTGATATGCTTGACTTTATTGGTTAGGACAATGAATATAAAAGTTAGGAAGTCATGTTGCGTCTGGACAGGGCAATGTTTGAGGCACTTTTGTGCAATTTTGTTCTCCTGCCAAAAAAGGAAGTTGTGAAACTTGATAGGGTTCAGAAAAGATTATAAGGATATTGCCAGGTTCGGAGGGTGTGAGCTAAATGGAGACACTGAACCAGCTGGGGCGATTTTCACTGGAACGTCGGAGGCTGATGGGTAACTTTATAGAGGTTTTTAAAATCATGATGGGCATGGATAGGGCAAAGAGATAGGGCGTGGCACAAGTTAATGGGCACAAGTTAAAGGGGAAAAATTTGAATAAGAAGCCCTAGTTCTGTGAAAGAGTCGCTCGAGATAAAGCATTAATTCACAACTCTCTTCACAGATGCTACTTGACCTGCTGAGCTTTCCCAGAAATTTTGTTTTTTGTTTCTGAATCACAGCATCCTCAATTCTTTCGGTTTTTATTAATGGATTGACAGCTTCTTTAGTACCTCTACATCTCAACATCACGGGAAATTATTGGACCACACACCTTCTGGAATCACTCTAAACCGGGAATACAAGGAGAAGTCCGACCGCTCCCTTCAGAGGGAGAAAACATTGTACTTAATCATCCATCAAATATATCTTCCATCAACGAGTGGGCGACATTCTGGGAGTTGAAGGATTGTCACCCACTCCTGACTAGCAAGGTCTGGATCATAGAAGCTGAATGAAACTGTGATCCTAATAGCCACTGGCAGCACCGACCTCCACATGGTGTGAAGCTGCAGGCCGTGACACCGCTCCGTGTCCAGTTCCTTGTTTTTTTTCAAGGACCTTCGCACTCTGCTCCTGCGTTAAGTGCAGCTTGGAAAGCTGTTCTTGGAAAGCCTGGGGTGGTAATAGCAGATCGCTTTCCCTACGTGCATTCACTCCCTGGTTTCAGAGCTTCCACTCTCTGCAGCTTCTGCTGCATTTCTTGTTCGTGTTACAGACCCAGATTAGATTAGATAACTTACAGTGTGGAAACAGGCCCCAAAAGTCTACACCGACCCGCCGAAACGTAACCCACCCAGACCCATTCCCCTACACTACGGGCAATTTAGCATGGCCAATTCACCTGACCTGCAAATTTTTGAATGTGGGAGGAAGCCGGAGCACCCGGAGGAAACCCACGCAGACACGGGGAGAATGTGCAAACTCCACACAGAGTCGCCTGAGGCAGAACCCGGGTCTCTGGCACTATGAGGCAGCAGTGCTAACCACTGTGCCACCGTGCCTCACGTAAATGTTGTACCTACAGTCCCCATGCTCCATCCCGAGTTGGGAACCATATACTCCACTCGCCCAAGATGTCTCCGTCATTCACAGCACAACCTTCAGCAAACCATCCACAACACCTCCACTAAACCTTTTAAAAACAGGAGTCAGTCAGAAGCCTCTCAGCTTCAAGCTAGATGTCTGGTTGTTTACAATAATACCCAAGGGTCTTTGATGTTGTACTGACCACACGATCAGCTGAGAGGGACAAACACAGACATTCAGTAAGGCGGCACAGACCAAGTTTCGAAGATGTTAACCAAATCTTTTGAAACCCCCTATCCAACTTGGAGCACCATTTGTGACACGTCAGAATTTGAACAGCCTGACACGAAGCATTTCATGATTTCTGAGCTTCGCAGTGCCAGCATTCGATATACTAGAAACTGAAGAACCAAGGCCAGGGACAGACACAGAGTGACAGGAGATTCACATTTAAGATTCATTTAATTAGCTGAGACATGGTGTGTACATATGGACAAAAGGGAAGGGGTGTGGGACTACTTGGAGCATTCAATCACAAGAAGGAGAAGATCAACAAAGATATTGGCAGATTAGCTGAAATGGTTGGTTTGACCAAATTCTGAAGTTACGTCGCAGAAACAGCCCAAACATATGAACCGTGGACAAAATGACAGTCCAGCCTGGGGAAATATGCAAATTTTGCTCGTGTATTATTCAAAAAAATTGGACGACCTGGCGAGCAAGAGTACAATTGTTAACCTTTGCTAGTTTGTTAGAACTATACTTGCAGTAGATAACTGTCTCAATCGGCGAAATTTGTAGACTATGAAATGGGTGACAGTAAATGGTGATCCCACAACATTTTGTCTCTATTTCATCAGTAAAAGGCAAGGAGCGGTGCGTGTCTCTCACGGGGGGGGGGGGGGGGGGGGGGGTGGGGGAGAGAGTGACAGAGAGACTGTAAAGAGAAAGGTGGAGAGAGAAGGAGAGGGAGAGATTTGGGAAATGGGGCATGACGGTGGTTTACGTGGAAATCGGTGTTTGAGAGGGAATACACATGAGGAAATCAACTTAAAGCTGAACAACCAGCAGAGGCTTGGGAATAGACAAAGCGAAATTGAAGGAGCTTTCATGGATAGATGTGATGTGGTGCTGAGAACATTAAAGTGAATGCATTGCCAGACTCAATAATAATATATGTGAGTGCACAGAGAAATGATAGATGGATGGGATTTGGTTTTGAGTTAGAATACGAGTCATGGAGCATTCAATCAGATTTGCTTCTGCACTTATGAGGCTGGGAGTGTCAGAAGCAGATTACTGACAACATTAGGACTGCATTTCATAGCTCAATATTCAAATAGCAGATGGGATAAGCCACTGAAGTACATTCTGGAGGTGTCGGTCGTTAAAATTAGGAATGGTCATGTAATTGTGCCAGAAATCATTTCATGCCCAAAGGGATCACCACAGCTGTGATTCGTCTGTTTCAACCTCAGATATTGGCTGAATGAGATTGAGTCAGATGAAGGAAATAGAGATCACAACCAGTGATCTCCATGCTCACAAAATTTAAATAATAAGGGAAGTGATCAAACAATCGTGGTTAA
>NC_057759.1:4666544-4683120 GCF_004010195.1 Chiloscyllium plagiosum
TGGAACACCCCCCCCCAATTGGAGAAGTCGAATCCATGGAGACAGAAATTAATCACAGTCACAAAACAAACAGGTTCAGTTAACCCCTTCCTTACAACACTCCCTATAACACAATAAAAGGGAAAATCTACTCAGTCTGGATAGAATGTATGAGGGTTGCTGAGGGATGAGTATATATATCTTTCAATCTTTTTAATTTTTCTTCCTTGATGTGGGAGAAAACTGTACGTACGTATGTGTCCCACCCTGTTCATATTCGAAGACAGGAATGAAATGTCAGACCAGCTACATAAAATGGCTTTGGGAAAATTTTCAGAGATCACAAACTAGGGGTAACAACTTTTATTGCTAATCACTTTGGTTAATGTTGCTTCTTATTTTAAAAACATCAAATCATCATTGAGAGCATTAAGGTTGCTACTCAGCAATACTGGTGGAGTAATTTTGTCCCCATTTCAGTATCAGAGAGGGATAGTATGAGTCCATTCAACCCACACTAACCTATTACCACTTGAAGAGGTAGAAAACTTGAATGTTGGCACATTTTGCAAAGGGAGTCATTCAAAACTTTGGGAATTGTTACTGCAGTTGCACACGTTATTACTGAGAGGACACTTGGAGTATATTGCATTGATTGTGCGAATGTAACTGAGAAGGGAGTGACCTCCGTATGATAGAGTTTACCGGCTGCTCATAATGCATGGACTGCTGTGTCATTTAATGGCTCAGTCCGGTTACAGAGGGAGACCAGAGTTCCTCAAACCTATTACAGAGGGACAGCAGGAGACCATTCAGCCTCTGGAGACTATTACAGAGGGACAGGAGTCGTCCATTCTGCCTCTTGAGCATCTTATGTAGGGAAAAGAGGAGGTATTTCAGCCTCTCGAGCCTGTTACACAGGAACAGGATGAGGCCATTCAGCTTCTCGGATTTGCCATACAAAAGCACAACTAGTCAGTTTGTTGTTCAACTGCAGCGAGGGAAACAAAAAATACTAATATATCATTCAGATTTTGAGACTAGTTTACAGAAACAAGAGAAAGGATTTCAATCAAGAGAAGCTGTAACGGAAGTGACGAGGCCATTCAGTCCCTCAGTCCTATTGCACAGGAGCAGCAGCAGACGAGACAACTATTGGAGCCTGTTACTCAGGAGCAAGAGGAGGATATCTGCTTTCGCAAATCTCGTACACAGGAACAGGAGGCAGTCATTCAATTTCTCGAGAGTGGGAGACAGGAAAATCTGGAGTCTAGTGATCCCCCAGGATCCTGTAACCCAGGAGCAGGAGGGGGTGACTCACTCCCCACCAGTATAGTATATTTGGAGAGAAGGGCAACGGGCTTGTTACAAACAGAAATGTATGTTACAATTGCATGAGCGGGCCATTCAATCCTGATTTCCCATTCAATAACATCATGGCTAACCTAATTTTGACTCCTCATTCCAATTTACAGAGATTCCCCTCTCTGCAGCCTCTGCTCCATTTGCTGGTCATGTTGCCAACTTAGATGCTTTATCTGCAGTTACCATTATTGACTCACAGAGAATGGGAAACGTAATTTTCTGGTCTTATAACGAAGAATGGTACAGCACAGGAACATATTCTATGGTCCTCCAAACCGACGCCAATCCAGATCATCTATCTAAAGCTGCCAACTACTTTCTAATTATCTGTATCCCTTTGCTGCCAGTCCACTCATGAATCTGTCTCGATATATCTTAAAAGACGTTATCAATTCCGCCCATGTCACCTCCACTGGCAGCGCATTCGAGGTACTCACAAATCTCTGCGTGGAGAACTTTCCACGTATATCTGCACTAAACTTTTCGCCTCTCAATTTGAACTCGGGACTTAGAGAAAGAGAATCCCCCACTCTGGAAAATATTTCTTGCTATCTACCCTGTTACACTCTCTTGAGTTTGTCGGCCCTAATCGTTGCACCCACCTCCTTTTTTCCAACGAAAATAATCGTAATCTACTCATAACTATCGCACCTTTCCTCCCACCCCCCACCTCCCAAACAATACAAGGCAACATTCAGGCGAAATTCCTCTCTGCACTCTCTCCAAAACATCCACATGCTTTTGGTAATTTGGCAACCCCCAGAACTATATGCAGCATTCCAAATGTGGCCAAACCAAAACCTTACTCAACTGCAACCTGACCAGCCAACTGTTGTATTCATTATGCCTTCTTGTCACGAGACTGCCATTCGTTGCTATATTCAGGGAATAATGGACCCGAATCCCGAGATATCTCTGTACATTAATTTTCCCAGGACTTTTCCATTTACTACAGAGTTGCCTCTGAAATTGCATCTTCCAAACTGCATCACCTAGCATTTGCTTGGATTGAACTGCATCTGCTTTTTCTCTGCCCAATTCTCCAATTTATCTATAATCAGCTGTATTCTCTGACAGTTCCTTCTGACACTATCTGATACTCCACCACTTTTAGTGTCTGCAAACTTCCTAATGAGGCAACCTACACATTCCTCCAAATCATTTATGCACATAACAAACAAGACGGTCTCAGCATGGATCCCTGTAGGACACCATTGGTCACAGGTCTCCATTTCGAGAAGCTCCCTTCCATTACTACTCTCTGACACTTGTTGCCGAACCAGTTCTCAATCCATCTAACTAGAACACCCTGTACCTCATGCGACTTCACTTTCTTCATCAGCCTTCCATGGTGAACATTATGAAACGCCGCCCTAAAGTCCACGTATCGGACAGTTACATCCCTTCCCTCATTAATCAACTTTGTCACCTCTTCATAGTAATCTATTGGGTTTTTAGGGCATGACCTTTCCTGCAACAAAACCATGCTGTCTATCAAAGGTAAGCCCATCTTCTTCCAAATAGGTACATAGTCTATCCCACAGTATCTTCTCCAATAGCTTCCCTTCCCCTGATGTTAGGTCTGTGATTACCTGGATTATCCCTATTACCGTTCTTAAACAAGGGGAAATATTAGCAATTCTCCTGTCCTCTGGGACCTCCCCGGTTTTCAAGGATGTTGCAAAGATATCTGTTAAACCCTCAGCTATTACCTCTCTTCTTTCAATCAGTATCCTGGGACAGATCCTATTCTGACCTGGGGACTTGTCCACTTTAATGCCTTTTTGAATACACAACACTTCATTCCTCCTTATGTCAACTTTACCTCGAGTAAAGACAGATCTATACATGACCTCAACTCTGCCATGCCCCTATCCTCGAGGGAATACTGATGCAGAGTACTAATTATCAATTTCACCCATTTTCTCTTATTCTACTCATGTCTTTCCTCCTTTTTCCTTGAGTGGGCCAACCCTTTCCGGAGTTACCCTCTTGCTCCTTAAATTTTAATTAAAGGCTTTGGGGTTTTTCCTTCACCTTGCTCACTAAGGATATCTCATGTATGTTCGTACCAGCTTTAAGACAATCTCCAGGAAACCGTCCCCAACGTTTCCAATACTTTCCAAATCCAGAATGAATTCAAACGCCACTCAACTCCAAGTTAAAGCCCTTGCCTGAATTATTAACAGTCGTGTGGATTACTCATGTTCCTGAACACATGGTCAGCAGGGAATGGCTAACTCTGGCGTTCAGTGTTCAGGCACAGAACAAGTTTCAAAGGCGTGTCTCTTAGCTGCTGAAAACCCCATCCCCAACATGCAGCACACCAGGGCACTGGGAAGTAATCAAAAGCGTGAGCCTTTTTTTCTTATCGCTTCTAAGCTCCTTAACAATGGAACCCAATTCTCCAGGGAAAGATGCAGAACAATTATTCACATTACATCTGGGCAGCTATATAATGGACAACAAGTTGCAGAAACATCATTATAAACAAAGGTTTGGGACTAGTTGAAGGAGACACGCTTTAGAGTTGCCAATCACAATAATGAAAACATAAAATAAAACCATTGCCAGAACAGCTGAAATGCGTAGTTGTATCACATTCTTAACCCACCTCACAAATCTAGCCCAGACACCATAAATCAAGATGAAATATATGCTCAGCATGGATAAATTTGCGAGTGTAGTGTACTGCTCAATGCAACCTTGCAAGCTTTCCAGAGGGGAACAATGTACAAACCAGATCTGTACATTGATAGGTAAACCTGGAGCAGTTGTCTTCCCAGCATGTACACCAGTGTACACGACCACAGTGCACTGCTCAGTAACACTGTGTTAGATTGCTGTCCAGAGTGTAAAACGTGCAGCCCATGCTGGAAGATACCGGATGTGCAGCTCCCATTCATTTAGAGCTCAATTGTGCCATGGAAATGGCTGCTGTGGGTATGAATATCACTGTTAGAGAGAGAGGTCAAAGGGATCAGTTTAAATACCCACAAATGGGAGGGATGTTTGATATCGGTAGACGGGGGAGCCTGAGAGACAGTACTATGGAAAGATATGTCCACAGGTTTCAGAATGTTGAAGTGAAGACATTTCTATAACATCTTGAGGTATAGACCAGCTCCCAGGAATGATGGAAGAATGGGATATTGGTGTGAATTCAGGTAGAGTTGTAGAATTATACTGCGTAGAAACAGATCCATTGGTCCAATTCGTTCATGCTGACCAGACATGATAAATTAATCTGGTTCAATGCGGCAACATTTGCACAATAAACCTCTAAACACTTCCTATTCATGTACCCATCAGGATGGCTTATAAATGTTGTAATTATACTATCCTCCACCACTACCTCTGTCAGTTCGCTCCATAGAGACACCTCAGGCGACTGACTGTGTGGAGTTTGCACATTCTCCCCGGGTCCACGTGGGTTTCCTCTGGGTGCTTCCGTTTCCTCCCACAGTCCAAAAATGTGCAGGTTAGGTGAATTGGCCATGCTAAATTGCCCGTAGTGTTAGGGGCAGGGGTAAATGTAGGGGAATGGGTCTGGCCCGTTTGCGCTTCGGCGGGTTGGTGTTGACTTGTTGGGCCTAAGGGCCAATGTCGTATACCGCCAAACCATGACACCCAACGCCTCTCCTCAACGCACTGACCAAAAAAGGTAGACAAACGAAAAGCTTTCTTCACTATCCTGTATACCTGAGACTCCATTTTTCAGGAATTATGAAACTGCACTCCATGGTATATTTATTCAGCCAATATCCAGGATCTTCCCATTAAGTGTACAAGTTCTGCTGTGATATGCTTTTCGAAAATGCAGCATCTTACATTTATCCACATTAAACTGCCTCAGCCACACCTCAGTCTATTGGTCTATCTGATCAAGATTCCGTTGTAGGCTGTGGTAGCGTTTTTCCCTGTTCACTACGCCTTCAATTTTGCCATCATCTGCCAACTCATTAACCATCTGCTTAATATCCAAATCATTTCCATAAAGGACGAAAAGCAGTGGACCCAGCTTTGATCCTTGTGATACGCCACTGGTCACAGGTCTCTAGTCTGAAATGCAAACCTCCAGCACCCAGTCTCCTGTCTTCAGACTAATTTCGTATCGAAGTGGGTAATTCTCCTCGTATTCCGTACGATTTAACTTTTTTTTCACCTGTCTATCATGCATTATTTTGTCAAACACCTTACTGAAGTTCATAAAGACAATATCCACCATTCTGCCTTCAATAATCCTCTTCGTCCCTTCTTCAAACAATTCGGTCAATTCAGTGACACACGATCTCCTGCGCTCAAAGCCGTTATGACGATCACTTAATGGCCCTTGCCACTCAAAATACATCAAAATACCCCTTCAACAACATGCACACTACAGATGAGAGGATCACTGGTTTTTGCTTCCCTGGAATTTTCTCTATCACCTTTCCTAAATAATGCTATCACGTGCCACTGGCCAACTCCAGTCTTCATGCACCTCATCTCTGACTATAGATGGTACAAAGATGATCTCTCAGCAAGGATAACCTACCTCGTCTGTAGGTTCCCAAAAATGCTTGCGGGTATACCTGATCAGGTCTGATGGATTTATCCATTTCTTAAGCTTTAAATGTCCAGTGCAGCATACTCTGCAATATGGACATTTTTACGGATATCGCTATTTATTTCCACAAGTTCTCTTCTATATTCCTGTCCACAGTAAACACTGTTTAGTATGGCACTAATCTCCAGTGGTTCCATACATAGGTGGCCTTGATGATTTTTGATGGGTCCTATACTCTCCCCAGTTACTCTTTTGTCCTTAATGTACTTGCATAATCCCTTTAGATTCTCCTTAACTCTATTTCCCAAAGCTATCTCATATCCCCATTTTCTCGCCTGATACTCCTTTTAAAATTCCCTCTGACCTACTGCCCTGCGAGGGATTCACAGGATCCATGCTGTCTACAACTGACAAATACTTTTTTTTCTTATTTTTGATCGGAACCTCAACTTCCCTCTTTACCTGCGAATATCTGCCCCAATCAACTTTTGAAAGTAGTTGTCCAATGACATTGGAGTTGTCCATCCTCCAATTTGGAAGTTTATTTTTTTTAGGTGCAGTTTACCTTTTTCCATTTCTATTTTTCAACAATTTAAATTCTGATCGCCCGACTCCCAAATTGCTCCCACGCTCACGCCTTTATCCCTTGCTCTGCCTTTTTTCGAAAATGTCAACTTATCGACTTTTCCTATGGATCAGAATTTGCTCTGCAGATTTGTGGGGAGTGGGGTCAGCACAGTCTTCGACTGCACTGAATCTAACAATAATTTGTCTCATTTTAATTTTCATTGAATATGACTGGGGGTCGTCTGCACGACGCTAAGTTAGTTTTTGCTGTTATTGTTTCAAACTCACCTCATTAACTACCTACCCGAACCTATGGTGGCCGTCTCATTTAATGCTAGCTCCATTTACCCATCAATTATGGCTGGAGGTACTGGCCATCGCATGGATACTCCTGGATATTCCATGATCCCTGGCACTGGTGCCATGTTCAAAACAACAATGGGCATATTGCCGAGCTTTCTGAGTTGGAAACTGCTCTGTGCAGTTTGTCCTGAGTCTGTCAAATAAGGGGCAATTGCACTACATTTTGTCGACAGTGGCAGAGAGATCCTGGTGAATGAGCTGGTACAGAGGGAAACCATTCTCTTCCCAGAAGGGTCTACACCACCAGACCCATCGAGCATGGTCTGAGTTCACCACCCAGAACAGTGTAGTATCTGCAGTCTGAAAAAAATGCCCCGCAATACAGGACAAGCATCGATAACCTTCCCCGCTGTATCAGGATAAGTTTCACTGTGTTCCTCAGATGCTGCCTGACCTACTGTGCTTTTCCAGCACGACTCTGTCTTCATGTTGGTCCGACAGAGTGCTTAGTGCCGTGACTGCATGTGAGTTTGTGAATTACATTCGTGAATATCAAGTCGTTAATTCCGGTGAGCTGCTGCTCTCTGAGTGTGGCTGTCGATGACCCCCTAGTGGTCAGAGCGGTCTTGTCAGTTCCAATTTTTTTTAAATGTATGGGAGAGCAGCCAGTGGGTGGAGGTGGTGTGGGGGGGCGTGGAGGGTGTCGTTTCTTGACTTCTTGGTGTTGCTTGTCCACAAAGCACCTATTGAGGAATCTGTGGGGCTATCCGTTTTAGCAAAGGCAGGTATTCTTCCTCTCCTCGCAGTTCTGGTTTGCTGCGGTGTGTTGCTCTCTTCAACAGGGTCCTAATCCAGCTCCTCTGGCGGGTGGTCGTGCTGTTGTTGTAGTAATTTTGGATCTGATCGCTGTGTGTGTCATATGTGCATTTCTGTTGTGTATTCACCATTCTGTGTCCTTGTAACAATGACATCTCGCAATGGGAGTTGGTTGTTCTCCTCCTTTGTAATAAATTTGATTCCAGTGAAAATGCTGTTTATCTTCTGGGGTGTGTCCTCGATTTCAGTTGTTTTGATTATCATAAAGATGTCGTCCACACACCTGGCCAATAGATTGGATTTGATCTGCAGAACGGCTGTCTGTTCGGAAGTTTGCATTCATGCTTCAGCTATGGGGGGGGGGGGGGGGGCGTGGACGGTGTCGTTTCTTGTCTTCTTGATGTTGCTTGTCCACAAAGCACCTATTGAGGAATCTGTGGGGGTATCCGTTTTAGCAAAGGCAGGGATTCTTCCTCTCCTCGCAGTTCTGGTTTGCTGCGGTGTGTTGCTCTCTTCATCAGGGTCCTAATCCAGCTCCTCTGGCGGGTGGTCGTGCTGTTGCTGTAGTAATTTTGGATCTGATCGCTGTGTGTGTCATCTGTGCATTTCTGTTGTGTATTCATCATTCTGTGTCCTTGTAACAATGACATCTCGCAATGGGAGTTGGTTGTTCTCCTCCTTTGTAATAAATTTGATTCCAGTGAAAATGCTGTTTATCTTCTGGGGTGTGTTCTCGATTTCAGTTGTTTTGATTATCATAAAGATGTCGTCCACACACCTGGCCAATAGATTGGATTTGATCTGCAGGACGGCTGTCTGTTCGGAATTTTGCATTCCTGCTTCAGCTATGAGCCCCATAGGTGTCCCAGTGACTTGCACATGTACCTGGCTGTTGAAGATGAAACGCATGGTCAGACACAGTTTTAATGTGGTGCCTTTATTGATGGTCTTATAGTCGGTTTGTCTGTTCTTGTTGTTCAAGAGTTTAGCTATGGTTCTTTAGCTAAAGTTATGTAAATTGGTAAAAAGTGCCATAATGGCGAAGGAGACCATAATCTCACATTTGTCAATTTTCCTGTTTCGATGTTTCCAGAAATTCCTGTGATTAGTATATGGAGGGCGTGGCTCCATTAATGAGGAACCTTCGTTGTAGTTCCTTGGCATGTATGTGCGAAGGCATTCTTAGTAGGGACAGAATGGATCTGAGGGGGGGTGTCAGGTTTATGTATCTTTGCGAGCCCGTAGAATTGCAGGGTGTTCGTACCTTATGGTTTCAAATTTTGTAAGTTCTTTTTTGTTGTGATTCCATTCCATGGCAAGTTCTGTCCTGTGTTATTTCTGTTAGCTACTACTGCTGTCGGGTCTGATTCGCTCCGTTGGTATGCGTGGTATCTGCGAACAGTTTCTCAGCCTTTGGGATGTCACGTGCTCTGTCTATTACCAGTGTCATTCGGCCCTTGTCAGCTGGTGCTATTACTATGTTTGTGTTCTTTCTCAGTCTTTCAAGGGATTTTCTCTCCTTTGTATTCAAAGTGTTCGTTTATCTTCTTGTTGTCACCGCGGGTGCCATGGTTTGTCTGAGGAGGTGCTGCATTTCATCTTTCACTCCGTTTGTTTTCAATGTGCATTCTGGTGCTGCTAAGAAGGTGGTCTTTGTTGCGTCCCTGTAATTGTAATTGCGTCCTCTCACTAGTACGGCTTTCTCGGTGTCTGATAGTTGTCCCTTTAGTATGTTTCTCACACAAGTGTCTGTTAGTTTGTTTTCTTTGGTTTGTGTTAGATTGGTTACTTTTTCATATCGTGTGGTTCTTTTCTTATATCTGCTTCTGTACTCTCCAATAGTGATGGCCTGTTGGAACTTCGCAGTCCACTACTGATTAGTTAAATTTATTATTAATTACCTTTGGCACATAAATTTATCATTGCTATCTGCGAAATCTGTTGTGGGCATCTGTTATCATGACTTGTATCATCCTGCAGCCATTTTGTCTGGCTGTCTCTTGAGCTTGTAGGTTGGTGATTGTTGTTTTATAATTGATATTGAGTGGTAATATCTGGTCTCTTAAGCATCCGTGAAGAAAGCAGAGATTCTTGTTGGTTGCGCTAAGGTGGTTGGCATCGCTTTCCCATTTTCTTGCTTGTTTGAGTGTATCTCGCTTGCAGATGTTTAAGGTCATCAACAACGAGTTAATGATTGTCTGCGTTCGCCTCCATCTCTCTGTGTGTGACGGGTCTGACAGTCTCTGTGATGTTTGAAATAATACAACACCCGGCTGGCCTGCACATTCTACTGCATCAACAGCGGTGGAGTGTGTCAACCATCAGGGCTTGTGTCTGGGAGGGAGAGAGGGAGGGAAGCAGTTCATAGCAACATCCAAATGACAATGCGCGCGCCCGCACACACACAGACACAGGGAGGATTGCAATTTGACTGAAGCCCGCTCAGAGTGGAGCTTGGTCATGTCGAGAAAATGCAGCTCGATCTGCAATGTGGAAATGATTTCTTCTTGACTATTCGTGATAAAGAATATACAAACAGCATTTCCACTGCAACTTTATCCAAGCGACGCTGAGTGAATGATTTTTCTAAGATGAGATGAATTGCATTGCAGTGTTCTTTATCTTGCAATGTTGTGCAATGTACACTTAGATATTATAAGTGTGAAAGTATTGATAAGTCTTGAAATAGACATGACAGTGGTGGTGATATCTCAGGAACAATATCGCTAGGTCTACGGAAAATGCTCTGTACTCCCAAAGACATCTTTTTATGAACAACGAAACAGACGTGCAATCAGAAAGATTTACCATATTTGACATATATTTAAAAAGAAAGAAATCTGCCTATTGTGCTGTGTTGTGTGGTGGCCAGAAAAGGGAGGCGTTGCACGATTTGAAACACAACAGGAACCGAAAGGGGGATCAAAGGTGGCGATCGGTTTTGATCCCAAATTTAATGAATTTAGACCAAAAACAATAGAGACTGCATTTCACAAAGCTGCAGAAAGAGATACTCACACACGGATGTACGTATACCAACAGACACAATGCATACGGATGTGGTTACTTACAAACGGACATCCAACTGTTGCCTGCATTTCAGTTTTTGATTTTCCTTCTTTCCTCCTCTTCTAAAAACTACCTAATAAAGAGTGGTCATCAAAGGAAGTGGATTTGAGGGGGTTTCGAGCGGTGGTGACGTCATCAAAGACAGCATGGCTACAGAATAGCTAGTCCGGTGAAGACTGGCTTGGGACTCTCACTTCTGTGTGAAGCGGGACCTTGGTGGAAGGCGTGGGTTGCTGTAACCCCGAGTGGACCACTCATGACAACAGTGTAACCCAGAGTGTGTCTCTGACAGTGACGTGGCCTGGGTTGGTCTAGCACAGCGTGAGCCCCTAACAGCGATATGGTTTGGGCTACTGTAGACTGGGTTGGGGACCTTACATGGACATGGTGGGAGTTGGTTTAGCCTGCAGTGGGATTGTGATAGTGGTATGCTGTTGGCTTATGGAGCGGCGAGAGGGCCGCTGGCAGCGTTATGGAATGGGCTGGTGTGAGCCTGGAATGAATCTTTGGCTTCAGTGTGGCATGGGAAGCTGGATACTGGAGTTGGCCCCTGAGTGTGACATGGCATGGGCTACTGTAACCCAGAGTGGGCCGCTGGCAATTACATTGTGTGGGCTGGTGCTGCCCAGAATGGGCCCCTGAGAGCGTCACAGTGTGGGCTGGAGTTGCTCAGTGTGAGAGCCAACAGTGACATGGTGCTAGCTGGTGCTGCCCAGAGTAGAACCGTGAAAGCGACATGGTGTGGGCGTGTGAACCCAGAAAGGGCCAGTGACAGTAACATGATATTGGCTGGTGCAGCCCAAAGTGGGCCACTGACAGTGATAGGGTGTGGGCTCGTGTAGCAAAGAATGAACCCATGAGGGCGATTTCATGTGGTCTGCTGTCATCAAGAGTGGGGCTTGGGCAGTGACTTGGTGTGTGGAGTGGTAAAGCTCGGAGTGGACACTTGACAGCAACATGGAGTGGGCTAGTGTAGCCCGGAGTGAGCTTCTGACAGCGACATGGGGTGGGCTGGTGCACCATACAGGGGAACCCTGACAGCAATATGGCGTGAGCTAGTGTAGTACAGAGAATGCCTCTGTCAGAGGCATAGCGTGGGCTCGTGCAGCCTGGAGGGTCCCACTGAAAGTGACGTGGTTTGTACTATTGTAGTTTGGAGGAGGATCTGAAGAGTGACATGGTGTTAGCTGGTACAGTCCAGAGTGGGACCCTAAGAGTGACACGGTGTGGGCTGGTCTCACCTAGAATGTGCCCCTGACAGCGACATGGTATTGACTGGGTGCAGCCCAGAATTGGCCGCTGGCTTTTGTACGCTGTGAGCAGGTGTAATCTGGAGTCGGCCCATTAGCGTGAGAGGGGAGACCTGACAGTGACATGTTGTGCTCTGGTGCAGCTTGGAGTGAGCCACTGACAGTGACATGGCGTGGGCTGATGTAGCACAGGGTAGGCCTCGTTCAGTGACAGAACATGATGGGGGAATGGGAACACACTTTAAGTGTGAGGGAGGGAGGAGAGAACATGTCAATCAGAATGTAGTGGGAATGGAGAGAGGTGAGAGAAAGAGAGAGAGACCAATAATAAGTATACTATTTTCGATATTGGTGAGACGGGGGCAATTTACCTGGATTAAGCAAAGGAGTACAGGTCTCCGGCACTCAGCTTGTTCCTGTTGCTCAGAAGGGAAAGGGGAGAGTAGTACAGCATTAGACACTGGGGACTCCATAGTTGGGGGGCAGATAGGAGATTCTGTGGAAACGAGAGAGACTCGTGTTTGGAGTGTTGCCTCTCAGGTGGCAGGGTCTGTAACGTCTCTCATCATGTTTATGGGGTCCTTAAGATGGGGGAGGGGAGCAGCCAAATGTCGTTATACACATAGGCACCAACAATATAGAAAGTAAAGGGATGGGTTGTAATGCAAAATGCAACGAGCTAGTGTGGAACCTTAGAGCTGGAATAAACATAGTTGTTATCTCTATTTTGTTACCCGTGCCATGTGCTATGGAGGAGAACAATAGCGAGAGAGCATTTGAACACGCGGCTCCAGGGATAATGCAGGAGGGAGGGAAGCGAATGCCTAGACAATTGGGGCTCATTCTAGAGCATCTGGGAGCTTTACTAACGGAATAGTCTACACCTGAACTAGAGTGGTAATAATATCCTGGGGGAAATGTGCTAATGCTCTTTGGTAGGGGTTAACCTAACTCAGCAGGGTGAATGAGAACCAGAATTGTAGCTCCAGTGTACTGTAGGTTGATTAATGAGGTCATGAATAAGGCTTCAAGATCGCAGGAATTCACGGGCAGGAAGGTGGCTTGAAGTGTATTTACTTCAATGCCAGGAGCATCCGGAATTAGGTGGGTGAACTTGCATCATGGGTTGATAAATGGGACTTCAATGTTGTGGCCATTTTCGAGACAAGGATGGAGCAGAGACAGAAATGGTTGCTGCTGATTCCGGAATTTAGATGTTTCGGTAAGAACAGGGAAGATTTTACAACAGAAGGAGATGCGGCATTGTTAGTCAAAGACACTAATAGGCAGAAAGTAAATTTGATGATGACTCATCCACTGAGGTAATATGGGCTGAAATTCGAAACAGGAATGTAGGGGTCACCTTGATGCAAGTTTCCTATAAGCCTCCGAAAAGTTCCAGAGACGTAGAGAAAAGGATTGCAAAGATAATACTGGATAGAAGCAAAAGTAACAGGGTAGATGTTATTGGAGTCTTTAACTTTCCAAATATTGACTGAAAAGTCATATAGTCCGAGAACTTTAGATAGCCAATGTGGGTTGGATGGTTTCCTGACACAGAATATAGATAGACCAACAAGAAGCGAGGCCACATTGCACTTTTTACTGGGTGATGAACCAAGCCAGAATTTAGATTTGGATAGAGGAGCACAATTGGATTAAGTTTACATTGGAGATGGAAATGTATGGCCACAAACCGCAGAACAAAAGTTATAGCTGCAAGAAAATAAAATATGATGCCATTAGGCAAGATTTACGATGCATATGATGGGAAAGAGAGCTGCAGGGCAAAAGCACAATTGAAATGTGAAGTTTGCTAAACCATGACATACTGCATCTCCCTGATAAGTATGTACCTGAAACCCAGGGAGGAATTAGTCGAGCTCTTGTCATGTTGAAGAAATGGGCTTTCATAAAGATGAGGCATAAAGGCTCAGTTGGGACGCTTGAGTGTTTCAAGTTAGCCAGAAAGGACCGAAACAGAGAGCTAAAAAACACCCAAAAGCGAACATGAGAATCTTTGGCAGGAAGGATCAAGGAAACGCTTAAGTGTTCTATAGGTCTGTCAGGAATAAAAGAGTGCCTAGAGAATGATAAGGACCAAACAAGGACAGTCGTGGGAAGTTGTGTGTGGAGTCCGAACAGATAGGTGAGGCGCAAAATGAATATTTTTCATCACTATTCCCATAGGAAAAAGACAATGCTATCGAGGAGAACGCCGATATCTCGGCAAATAGACGAGATGGGAATGAGGCTAATCAGGAAGACGTGTTAGAAATTGTGGGAAGTTTGAAACGATGTAGAACGCCTGGGACGAATGTGATTTATCCTAGGATTCTCATGAAGCTAGGGAGGAGATTGCAGACCATTTGGCTTTCATCTTTATGTTTTAATTGTTGACAGGAAAAGTGTCAGAAGACTGCAGGACAGACAATGTCCCCTTGATCAAAAAGGGGAGTAGAGACAACTCTGGTCATTATAGAGCAGTGAGCCTTACTTTGGTTGTGGGTAAATTGTTGGAAATGATCGTAAGAGATAAAATTTATAATCTTGTCAGAAGAAATAATTTCATTAGGGATAGTCAACACAGTTTTGTGAAGGGTAGTCCACTCCTCACAAACCTCATTGAGTTCCTTGACTTGGTGACAAAACAGGTTGATGAGCGTAAAGCAGTTGATATGGTGTATATGGATTTCAATCAGCCATTTTATTAGGTTCCCCACGGTAGGCTATTGCAGCCAATATGAGGGCAGGGGATTGAGGGTAATGTAGCTGTTTGGATCAGAAGTTGGTTAGCTGAAAGGAGACAGAAGCTGGTGGTTGATAAGAAATGTTCATCCTGGAGTTTATTTAATATTGGTGTACCACAAGGATCTCTTTTGGGACCACTGCTGTTTGTCATTATTATAAATGACCTGGATGAGTGCATAGAAAGATGGCTTAGTAAATTTGCGAATGACAGTAAGGTTGGTAGAGTTGTGGATAGTGCTGAAGGATGTTGCAGGTTTCAGAGGGACGAAGACAAGCTGCAGAGTTGGGCTGAGAGGTGGGAAATGGTGGGTAATACGGAGAAGTGCAAGGTGATTCACTTTGAAGGACCAGCAAGAATAAAGATGTCCATGTATGTAGATCCGTGAAAGTTGCCACGCAGGTTGATAGGGTTGTTAAGAAGCCACACGGGCTGGCCAGTTTTAGTGTAAGAGGTATTGAGTTTCGGAGACACAAGGTCATCTTGCAGTAGTGTAAAACTCTTCTGCGACCGCGCTTGAAGTATTGCATACTGTTTGGTCACCAAATTTTCGGAAACATATGGAAGCTTTGGAGAGGTTTCAGAGGAGGTTTACCACCATGTCACCTGGTAAGGAGGGATGGCTGAGGGACTTGAGGCCATTCTCGTTAGAGAGAAGAAGGTTGACAGGTGGCTTATTGAGACAAAAAAGGTAATCAGAGAGTTAGGTAGGGTGGACAGTGAGAGCTTTTTTCCTCCAATGGTGATGGCTAGCACGAGAGGACATAACTTCAAATTGAGGGGTGACAGATGTCAGACTTAGTTTATATACTCAGAAAGTAGTAAGGGCTGGAATGCACTGCCTGCAACTGTAGTAGACTCGCAAAGATTAAGGGTATTTCAATGGTCATTGGATAGATATATAGATGAAAATGGCATAGTGTAGGATAGATGGGCTTCAGATTGGTTCCACAGGTCGGCATAACATCGGGGGCCAAAGGGCCTGTACGGCACTGTAATGTTCCATGTTCTACTATGACTCGTCTGGGAAACATTAACTGCATCATTGTGCAGTCCAAGCCAGTAAAAATGTTTTTATGTTTTAATTTGTGTTTTCCTCACTCCGAAATGACCCTCAAGTGGTAGCTCGTGCACAACTCACAACACATCCTTTCTGTCCCTCACAGGGAATACAATAAAATGAACTTTTACTCATTTCTTAGAACATAGAATATAGAACAATACAGCACAGAACAGGCCCTTCGGCCCACGATGTTGTGCCGATCATTTGTCCTAGCTTAAGCACCCATCCATGTACCTATCCAATTGCCACTTAAAGGTCACCAAAGATTCTGACTCTACCACTCCCACAGGCAGCGCATTCCATGCCCCCACCACTCTCTGGGTAAAGAACCCACCCCTGAAATCTCCCCTATACCTTCCACCCTTCACCTTAAATTTATGTCCCCTTGTAACACTCTGTTATCCCCGGGGAAAAAGTTTCTGACTGTCTACTCTATCTCTTCCTCTGATCATCTTATAAACCTCGATCAAGTCACCCCTCATCCTTCGCCGTTCCAATGAGAAAAGGCCTAGCATTCTCAACCTATACGAGGACGACCTGTTCTCCATTCCAGGCAACATCCTGGTAAATCTTCTCTGCACCCTCTCCAAAGCTTCCACGTCTTTCCTAAAGTGAGGCGACCAGAACTGCACACAGTACTCCAAATGTGGCCTAACCAAAGTCCTGTACAGCTGCAACATCACTTCACGACTCTTGAATTCAATCCCTCTGCTAATGAACGATAATACTCCATAGGCCTTCTTACAAACTCTACCCACCTGAGTGGCAACCTTCAAAGATCTAAGTACATAGACCCCAAGATCCCTCTGTTCCTCCACCTGACTAAGAACCCTACCATTAACCCTGTATTCCGCATACTTATTTGT
>NC_057759.1:4690053-4713447 GCF_004010195.1 Chiloscyllium plagiosum
ATCAGCCATGATCATATTGAATGGCGGTGCAGGCTCGAAGGACTGAATGGCCTACTCCTGCACCTATTGTCTATTGTCTATTGATTTAAATAAAAATCTGGAATTAAAAGACTAACTATGACCTGTTTGATTGTGACAGGGACCTACCTGACGACAGCAAGAACTGTTAACAATATCAGTCAATGGGAGGCGGTTGGATGCTCGGCAATTGAGTGGGAAAATGGTCAAGAGTCGAGTGGTTGGTACTCATGGACACGAGGAGCTCCCAAGGTCGGAGAAAGTTGACTATTCAGGACTCAGACAAGGTGAAACTTCAGAGACAGTTTCAGGGAAAGGAGGGACATGGAATAGACACCTGCTCAGATTATCTCAATTTGAATGACAAAGAAGCTCAATGAGCTCCTTACTACAAGTTTGAGGAGAGAGAAAGGTGAACTTTTCAAAAGGAAATGCGAAGGACACTAGAAAGTGTCAGTAAGCTGGGTGTTTACCTCAAATTTGATATAATTGACTTTTTATCCCATTATAAACACCTGAAACCAAGCTAGAATTTCCACAAGGTCAATTGAGGAAGACTACAATGAATCAAATTGGATGCTGGATATGATTATCAGCAAATTCCAACTCCTTCAGTGATGGAAGTTACACAGGCAGTTATGTAGTTAACTTAGTGTTGTAATGCATACCCAGTATCATATAACAGGCCTCCAGTAACAGATAATGATAGTGCGTTGTGACAGGTTAGCCGAGTCACTGGTACATGAGCTCATGCTGAAGATGATGAGATGGTAATGTGATAGGTTAAGTGTAATGGAGGGAACCGGTGTGGTGATTAGAAAGATAAAGCAAGCCAGCATGACTGGCTATGCTAATGTTATCCAATAAGCGCTGGAAGAACAACTGTATAAGTTGCAGGAGAACAAAGAGCCTGTGGGCAGCCAGGGAAGGCACTTAGCTGGCTCCCACAGCTTTGATTTTGCAAGATTAAAGTTTAATTTAGTGAAGGATTTTCTGTGTCTCCTGGTAATTCTTTATAAAACATTGAGTGATTCTTCCCCAACACAGTCAGAGGGAGATCACTTCAATGAGTACTTACAAGTTAGAAATAGGTTTTATATAGTGTGTTTAACATAAAGTGCATTTATTTCACTGTCATCCCGAACAGTTATCCATTCAACTGAGCTGGAGTTCATTAACTTCAGTGGAAACCTGTCCCAGTGGATATCATTTTGTTATCAATTACAAAACTAATTAAGTTCTTTGACATAGCTCCATATCAGGTGAGACTTGAAGCAAAATCTTCTGGCTGAGACTATAAAGCAGGGAGATGTCCACAGTAAAAACCAGGCACTGTCATTTCTCATGAATACGCTGGTGTTTCAGCAGACTGGATTTCACAATGTATCTCTTCCCACAGTCAGTGACTCTACCTTCTGAGAGATCGCTGTTGTTTTAACACGTTGGATTTATGAGAAAACCTTTCCCATTGTGTGAGCAGGTGAATGGTCACTCCCCAGTGTGGATCCGTTGGTGTTTAATGAGGTTGGACGATGGCTTGCACCCACACCCACAGTGAGAGCACATGGTCTCTCGTCACTGTGAGCATGTTGTTGGGATATCAATGCCCCAGAGTTTTTAAAACACCTCCCACATTCTGAGCATTTCAAAGATCTGTTCTCTGTGTGAAGTTGCTGGGGCTTCAGCAAGGTGGATGATCGAGTGAATCCTTTCCCATCCTTGGAACAGATGAATGACCTTTCTCCGCTGTGGCTGTATTTATACTGTGACAGGGCAGATGATCTGCTGAAGATTTGGGACGAGAAGGGATTCCCGTACTTCTCGTACGTCCCCGACCACCAAGGCAATACTTAAAGGTCCCTTTTCTTACCTTGGTCTGTGCACAAGAGATACCTGGTTGAATCCGCGCGTCCTTATCCCGTGGCAATACCTGGCAACCACTACCGTTGCCTATCCCGGTCACTTGCCCGACCGAACTTCCTGCCCCATGTTTGTGCACCTTGTCCCGCAGCAATTCCCCGGATAGATCCACCTGGCAACAGTGACAACTGCTACCTACCCTGGTTGATCGGGTTCGCATAACCCGGTCGCCCAGAAGCCCGGTTCCCCGGATATATCCAACAGGCAGCAACTACCGCTGTCAGCCACCCGGATACATCCAACTGGCAACGGTAACAACCGCTACCTACCCTGGTTGATGCGTTCGCCTAACCCGGTCGCCCAGAACCCCAGTTCCCCGGATACCCGGATACATCTGAGTGGCAGCAACTGCCGCTGCCGGCCTCCTGGATATATCCACCTGGCAACAGTATCAACGGCTACCCACACTGGCTGACCGGATTCACCTCTTCCAGTCGCCAGCACCCCGGTTCCCCGGATACCCGGATACATCTGACTGGCAGCAACTGCCGCTGCCGGCCTCCCGGATATATCCACTTGGCAATAGTATCAATGGCTACCCACCCTGGCTGACAGGATTCGCCTATTCCAGTTGCCAGCACCCCGGGTCCCCGGATATATCAGACTGGCAGCAACTACTCCTGCCTACCCCGGTCGCCCAGATAAATCTTTTAAGACTTTCTTACCCAGGTCTTGTGCACACAAGAGTCACCCAACCGAACCTGTCGCGTCTGCCCATCTTGTTTCCAGGGTCTCTCAGTCCGGATCACGCTCGCCAAAAGCCGCCACGGCAACAAGGGTAAACTAGAGATGGCCGAAATCAGCGAGGTGCACCTTCTCCGTTTCTCCAAAAATGCCGAGTGACCAGAGCTTGGGATCCCAGAACGAGCCCCCAAATCTGTTAGAAACAAATTTAATAAAATTTAGACGAGACCACCTAAACTGGAAACAAGACAATTTATTCTACGATCTTGCAAGAAAGGGCATCAAATGCAGAAGCAATTGAGCAAATTAGAACTCAGGTTAGTGTACAGTTATACCCTATGAGCTGAGTGAGGTCATCCCTCCAGACTCCTAATTACCCAATCTCTCTTACTGTACCATACCACTGCCCAGCTGCGCTCCACCCTTATTACTTCCCCCTTTCCCAGGTTGGCAACCTTCCTCTCTGTAAGTGCTGACACACACATTATTTTGTCGACAGTACATCAAGATCTGGTTTAACATCTTGTATCAATTCTGCTGGTACACTCCATTTCTGCTGGTACATTCCATCCTCGGACATTTCATTAACTTGTATCATTTTGTATAGCCCAAGCATTTCCGTTGTCTCAGCTTTTTGCTGAAAACATAATTTTTAAAAAGAACTTATTTGCTATAATAATTAATATTTAATTAACCACAATTATACACTGAAAAGTAGAGATACTCTTCCCTAAATACCTGCAGAGTTAATAGTTCTCTTGCTGTACCCCTTTTCTGTATGCTTTTTCTATATCTGCAAAAACAACACTTTTCCCCATTTCTCACAAGCTCAAACTAAGTCTCATTCAATCTGTTCTGTGCCTGTGGAAAGGATGTTCTCTGTTTTGACAGGGTTAACATACCTTCTGTTTGTTAGAAGCAGCTGGTCACACTTAGTTTTGTACTGAGGAAATATGACTTTGTCTTCGTCATTCAAATATTTGCTTGGCGGAACACAGAAGATTTTTCACCTCTAAATCAATATAAGCCACGTTAGGCAAGATTAAACTGATCAGTGTGGCAGACAGTTAATAATCATTTGGGTATTTTTAAACCTGGCAATTCAAACAGAACCAGGTTTCAATTCTACTCTTTCCCCGAGTTGCACCACGTCTCCTTTTCTTTTAATTGCAACTTTGTGACAATTCGGTGAGATCCAGAACTAACATCTGCACACCTCCAAGAATGGGAATTCCCGAAGCAGCTGCTATGCTGACATACACCAACAGCAAGGTGCCAATACACTAAGTGTTGAAGGAAAGAACAAGGGACGCTATGTGTAATGTTTTACTCGAAACTTCAAGTCTGTTCACTCTAATAACGTATCCTTTATAAGATTGTCACAAAATTATGGTCTGTACTTCCATTCTTCACTGCCCAACATCAACACACAGCATGAAACAGAAGCCAAACATTTAATTCCCTCAGTGTTTAGGGGATTGCAAACCCCAAGAATGTCCCACAGCAGCTTCTTCCCGCTCTGTCTCCCTCAGCAGGCCCACACACAGCCCGAGAAAGGCCTCTCTCTTCCCCCCAGCCCGCTCACTCCAAGTTCCGGGACCAGTTCCTGCTCCGCTCGGCCTCTTACAAACAGCCCCCGGTTCTCCCTGAACTCACCCCGAATCAATCCCGGTCTCGGAGCCCCCTCTGTGTCCCAGGCTCCCATCCCGATGTGCTGCTGGAAGGAGCCTGCTGTTCCCTCGCTTCCCTGGGCGCTGATCTCTCCATTGCGGTCTGTTTCAAACAAACCTCTTGCACTCACTGAGTCAATGCTCCTCAATGGCAGCGCTGGGGGACGGACTCATGCATGCGCTCCTCTGCTCAAGAACATTTCTGCTTTGGAGGAAGGGCAGTATCGCGCATGCGCCAAAGGACACAAGTGGTGATTGGGTTAGGATATGGTAGGAGTAAGGATTCTCACTATGATGGAGTGTAAGGGGTAAAGATATAGAGGCTATTGTGGGTGCAGACTCGATGACTGAAGTGTTTTTCTGTGCTGTATGAATATATCTGTGTCAGCTGTTGCTCTGCGTATCTCAGAGTATAGTTATTAATCTGTACATGTCAGTCTCTGGTTTATTACTGCATTTATCATACGCCACATGTCAAAGCTTTTGTACTGTATATGTGAGAATCTAGTTATCAACCTACAACTTTCATACAGCCTTTCATACACTCTGATCAGATACCCGAGACTGACCAAATCTCATTTGTTAGCATTTGACACATATCCCTTTATATCCTTCCTGTTCATTTACCCATCCAGGTTACTTTTAAATGTTGTAATTGTTCCCAACCTTCATCAAATCCTCTGGAAGCTCATTCCATATGGACATCACCCCCTGCATGAAAGGTTGTCCCTTAGGTCATTTCAAATCTTTGCCCTCTCACCTTAAACCTATGCCCTCTATGCTCCACCACTCGAGGAGAAAGACCTTGGCTTTTCATTCTATCGATGCCCCTCATGATTTTATAAGCAGCTGTAAAAATCACCCTCAGCTTCCGATCCTCCACAGAAGAAAAAGCCCCAGCCTATTCAGCCTCTCCTGATAGTTCAAACCCTCTAGTCCTGGTAACATCTCTGTCAATATTTTTTGCACCCTCTTAAGATTAACAACATTTTTCCTATAACCGCGTGACCAGAATTGTATGCAGTCCGCTAAAACTACCCTAACCAATGTCCTGTGCAGCCCTAACATGATATCCCAGCTCGTAAACTCGATATGCTTACTAAAGAAGGCAAGCATGCCAAACTCCTTTTTTCCACAATCTGTTATACCTGCCACTCCACTTTCAACCAGCAATTCATATGCACCTGTAGGTCTTATTGTTTGGCAACACTCGCCAGGCTCCTACCATTAACTGTGTAAGTCCTGCCCTATTTTGAGCAATGAGAATATATGTGTAACTATCATTCACTCCCTGTCAGCCTCTGCAATGTGAATATGTGAGAGCAGCTTCGTCAGTTTCTGCTGTGTGACTGTGAGAGTGAAGTCCTTAATCTGTACGAACCACTTTCTACTCTTGCGTACCAATTTGGCTTAATTCTCTGGCAGCCACTAATATTCTCCGTGACTGCGGTTTATTCCGTAGAGAAGGAATGAGATGTTTAATTAACATATAGGGATGGTTTTGAAATGTGAAATAAAGAGATTAATTGCAGATTGCAGTTCTTGGCGCTTGGTTTTGTTTCTGCCAGTTCGTCAGGTCCAGAAAAAAAAACGGTAGAAAGAAACAGATGCGGTTCGGCAAATGAATGAGCGAGAGAGATTGTCTGAAGTATACATTTGTAACCTAATTAACAGGTATTGGTGGATTCTCCTCTGAACAACGTCCTCCTTCTTATACAGCATTCTTTTATGCAAAACATACTCCGTTACTTGTGAATCGGCGGGCTTTTCAAATTGGAAAGAAAGCTGGTTAGCATTTGGCGCTGGCTTCGAGAGAAGAGAACGTGCCCTCTCTTCTCTGCCTCTTGGGAACATATTAAACACCAGTGAATCTATTTTTCTGTTTACTGCTATTTGCTCAAGTTACTCTCTATTTGATTATTCCGGGAGCTACAAGCCCCAGTTGGCGTGTAAGCCCTGAGTTTCATCATTGGGAAACAAAATAAGTTCCCTTTCTCTTACAGACCCACGTGTAGATACATTACACACTGATTTCTCAACTTACAAAACTCCGCGGAATTCTGTTGGGTTGCAGAATGTTGTAAATGGGGCTTTCTGCTTCTGTTAGAAGCTTTCAAAATGAACCGAGATCAAACCAGAACAGTGGCCGGACTGGAATAGTTAATGTGGAGCTTTTGCAACAAGGGAGTACGATATTAAAATAATATCTAAAGGCGGTGTTCGTTATTAATGCGCTCCTGGCGAATAACGTTCATGTAATCCTGACAGGGCTGAATGAGGGCATTCGGCCCATCGAGTCTGAACCTCCCCTCCAAAGAGCATCTCGGATCCTTCAAACAGCCCATGGGCTCACTTCTCCTAAAGAGAGACTGTGTGAACTGTACTTTTATAATCTAAAAGCAAATTAACGATGAATTACAAAAGCATTATTTTCTATAAAACTCCCTTCTCTCATCTCCATCTCGGCGGGATGCCCAAATCTGAACGAAAACGGATGATGATTTCCCGCCTGCCTTCTCAGCAATGATCAGATAGTAGTCATGATTCGGAGATGCCTGTGTTGGACTGGGGTGTACAAAGTTAAAAATCACACAACACCAAGTTATACTCCAACAGGTTTAATTGAAAGCAGTAGCTTTCGGAGCGCTGCTCCTTCATGGCAACCACGTGATGAAGGGGCTTCGCTTTGAAAGTTAGTGCTTCCAATTAAACCTGTTGGACTACAACCTGGTGTTGTGTGATTTTTAACAATGATCATATAGTTACAGCTGGTGGGAACGCCAAGGGAGATAATTAGGAGAGAGGGTCTTTAATCCGGAATACTCCACTACCTTCGTAGATGATGTACAAATTTCATTGCAATACGTATTCTTTTCACTGCCGCTGAATGGGAATAACTCCCCGGCTATGCATTACTCACTGATGTTTAACATGCTCGCTTTCAATCTCGGAATAAAAAAGACTCTGTGTCGAAAAATTGACTCACTGGTGAGTCAATGTTTTTGAAGATGCAAATTAGGAAAGGGAGTAAGGTATGATCGTTTGGAATATATTTTTGTAATGGCAAAAACAAATCACATCGTTTGGAATATATTTTTGTAATGGCAAAAACAAATCACCGAATAAGAATTCACACATTCTCCTCTGGCATTTTGGCGGGCTTTTCAATTCGAAATAAAAGCGGCCGATCTCTTGGCGCCAAATCTTCTCTCGCACCTTCTGCACAGCAAGCCATGTTAACATCACGATAAACAATGAGGAGAGAGGGCTTTTGTTGGGGGAATTCCTAATTATGTAGTAAAATTACAAATCTCTAATATCATATTATAATAAATTCTGCGATCACCAAAGACCTCGGTCGCTGTATTTTCATTGTCGCTGACTGACTCCAAATCAATACTTTACTCAATCCCCATTTACTTGTTCCTTTCATAATAACAATACTAATGCAACCCATCGTTTCCTGCTCTCTCTGGATGGTTTAGTGGCTCTGAAAAGAGCCGTTGTGTTTCTCTCTCTCTCTCGGGGTGCATGTGCCGGGCCGGCCAGGCTCCGTTTAGGCGCGCTCCCCGCGGATCCGGCGGGCCAGCTGGATGTCTTTGGGCATGATGGTGACCCGCTTGGCGTGGATGGCGCACAGGTTGGTGTCCTCAAACAGCCCCACCAGGTAAGCCTCGCTGGCCTCTTGCAGGGCCATCACCGCCGAGCTCTGGAAGCGCAGGTCGGTCTTGAAGTCCTGAGCGATCTCTCGCACCAAGCTCTACAAGAGCAGTTTGCGGATCAGCAGCTCGGTGGATTTCTGGTAACGGCGGATCTCCCGCAGAGCCACCGTGCCGGGCCTGTAGCGATGAGGCTTCTTCACTCCGCCCGTGGCCGGAGCGCTCTTGCAGGCCGCTTTGGTCGCCAGCTGTTTGCGGGGAGCTTTCCCTCCAGTGGATTTGCGCGCTGTCTGCTTGGTCCTGGCCATTCTCTCCAACTCTCTGTAACACACACACAGGCTGCTGCTGTCAATGCTGAGGCTGCTGCGGTGCTGCCTGTTTTAGGGAATAGAGAGCCCGCCCTAGAGCTGGGATTGGATACAGCCCTGTCCCTCAGCCCACAGAGAAACAGCTCCGGAAGGCACAGAAAAGGCAGGAAAAGAATTGTTGGAATCTGATTGGGTAACGTGAAATGACAGTTGGTCAGTTTGAAAATTCCCGCCGAATTCACCCTCACAAAACTTGAGATTAAATTAACCATTAAAACGCAAAACATCACCCGTCTGCAACGAAGATAAAAAGTAATATTTTATAGTAATTATTTAAAACCGAGTTAGCTGTCAGCGCGGACAGGAGGCGGAATCATTGCCTGATCTGTCTGTAACAGGCAGGAGGAAAGGCGGGGTTTAAAACAGCCCAGGCAAACTGAACAACCGAACTTGTACCGGCCGTGAATCAATCTAAATAACCCCGCCGATTTAAGCATCTTAAAATCAGTGACACCGATAAAAAGACAGATCACTTTCGCTTTGGCCTTGCCTTTAGCCGGTTTGCTGAGGGGTTTGGGGGTTTTAGGGCCCTTGGCCTTTTTCACCTTCTTCACGGGAGTCCGTTTCTTTGGCGCTGTTTTGCTCACCACTTTCTTTGGCGGTGCCGTCTTCTTGCCACTCGCTTTCTTGGCTGGGGATTTCTTGACTGTCGCTTTCTTGGCCGGGGATTTCTTCGCTGTCGCCTTCTTGGCCGGTGATTTCTTCACGGCCGGTTTTTTGGCGGCCGCTGATGTTCCCGCCTTCTTTCCCGCTTTTGCCTTGACTGGATTCTTTGGGAGTTTGAAGGAGCCGGAGACGCCCTGGCCCTTGACCAGAACAAGGGAGCCGTTCGCCAGGCACCTCCTGATACTCATCTTGATCTGTGCCTTTCGCTTCTCTCGATCCCGCTTCTCTCCAGCCCCTTCTTTACAGCGGACAGAGAACCCCCTTTGCGATCCTTCATATCCCCGACAACCTTCAGAATCAGCTCTCCCAACCCGGGACCGGGTGTTTTTTTCCTGGGAGCCGCTGCCTTCTTCTTGGGAGCCTTGGCTTTGGTGGGAGCGGATGCTGGAGGAGCCGTTTCGGCGGCTGCACTGTCGCTCATGTTGAGAACTCTGCGCTGAATCTCTCTCTGGGTCAGTCTGAACTGGGTCAGCAATGAAGCTGCTGGGGGCGGCACTGAGCAACTTCAAGGCAGCGAGCGGACGGCGCAGGGACAACCCGCCGTCAGCTCCCTGCTCTTGCTGCCTCTCTGTGTTTCTCTAACGGCCTAAACTCTCCGATTGCTCTGAAATTCCGCATCTCCAGAGAGCCAGGCTCGATCGCTCCTCACCCTGACACTGGAAGGTTTACGGCCGAAAATTTTTCACTCGAATTGACGGCTCCGTTGTCGAGTTAAACGCACTTTGCTGCTGCACTGATCGCGGTTTCTGAGCTGAACGGTGACATTGTCGCTACTTTTAGACCGAAATCTTGAAACTTACAAATATATTGATTTGAATTCTATCTTTGGGGTTTAGAAGGGGAGCAGAGGGATAACCTGAATTGTAAATATTTTTGAGTTATGTAAGAGAGACTTGGAAATATCATAATATTCGCGGACACACAAACACAGTTACGTTAAACTCACCGTCCGCCCTTTTCCGACAGTCTCTCTGACACAATATTCACACTCACACAGTCACACGCCAGAAATATCACCAAATGTAAGTGTGGAAGGATAGAATTTCAGTCTTTGCTCCGGTATCCAGGGAGTTACTTGTAGTTTTTCTCCTCAGTAACTGTTATACTCTCATTAGCTCTATTGTTTACATCCTCAAAGATGGCCAGTCGGTTTGTCAAGCTTAGAAGACAGAAGTGTGCACTGGAACAGGCCCTTCATGTTCATGCTATCTCGAGCAGATCCTGAATACTGTTTTGTCAAATGCTTCACAATTGAAGCTTTCATTTTGATTTTTCTCTGCAGGCTGACTGGTCTATACTTCACAATTTTATACCTACCTCCCTTTTCCATTGGATTGCTTACACTAGCTCGCCCCCAATCTGTGTAAATTATTGCAGAGTTTATAGAATATTGGAACATGACCACCACCGCATCCAGGCAAAAGTGAGGAATGCAGATGCTGGAAACCAGAGTTTAGATCAGAGTAGTGCTGGAAAAGCAGAGCAGGTCAGGCAGCATCCGAGGAGCAGGAAAATCGATGTTTCGGACAAAAGCCCTTCACCAGGAATCACCACTGCATCCAGTACAACTCAGCCCATTACATTAAATACTCTGTGACGTAGATGATCAAGACCTGGTTTTCCCAACCTTCAATCCTACCCACTGTCCCAACATCATTTCTCAAATAATTCTGATTTGGTTCAGTTTTTCCCTCTCAGTAAACTCCCCATTACTACTGTGTTAGTTGTTGAACAGTTGAACATTTGTGAACAGAGAACAACATTATGTTAGAGATTTTTGAGACGTTTTTGTTCCCCATTTTAAACTCTGCTTTTTAATGTTGTAAGTGACAACATTACAACCTTTTTCTCCCTTTACACATTTATTTTTGCTTCAACAGTTATTTTTTCTTTCATGGCTTCTGCAACATTACTGTTTTCTTCATTTGCTCTTTGTTAGTCAAATCCCTTTTCCCTGCCATTGGCTGAATTTAGATCTGTTTGCAGCCTTCACATCTTTCACATCTTTCAAATTTCCCAAATTTTAAGCCTTTCCTTTGAACCAAAAATTATCTTGAATAGCCGTTTCAAGTTTCACAACATCCTTTCCATAGGAGAGAAACCAGAATTGCACATAATATTCCAAAAGTGGCATAACCAATGTTCTGTACACTCACAATGTATTCATACTCAAAGCTGTGACCAGTAAGGGAAAACACATAAATGCCTTTTTTACTATCCATCTAACTATAACTCTACTTTCAAGTAACAATGAATCTGCATTCCAACGTCTCTTAGTTCAGCAACACTCCACAGGACCTTAATATTAAGTGTGTAAGTCCTGCCCTGATTTGCCTTTGCAAATTGTTGCACCTCATATTGATTTAAATTGAACTCAATATGCCACTCCTGGGTCCAATCGCCCAACTGATAGAGGTCCTGCTGTATTCTGAGGTAGCCTTCTTTGCAGGCCACTACACCTCCAATTTTTGTGGAATCTGCAAACCTATTAACAATAGGTGCAACTTCACATCCAAATCATTCATAATAATGTGGAGGTGCTAGTGTTGGACCGAGGTGTGCAAAGTTAAAAATGACACAACACCAGGTTATAGTCCAACAGGTTTATTTGGAAGTACAAGCATTCAGAGCATCGACACCTGACGGAGGAGCAGCACTCTGAAAGCTTGTACTTCCAAATAAGCGCAACATCGAGGGCCAAAGGGCCTGTACTGCGCTGTATTCTTCTATGTTCTATGTTCTATGTTCTATCACTTGTCACAGGCCTCCAGTCTGAAAAGCATCCCTCCACCACCACCCTCTGTCTTCTACCTTCAAACAAGTTCTGTATCCAAATGGTGAGTTCTCCCTGCATTCCATGTGATCGAATCTTGCTAATCAATTTCCCATGGGGAAAGTACCTTGTCAAATGTCTTACTGAAGGCCATTTAGATCACATCCACTACTGTGCCTTCATCAGTCTTCTTCCTTACCAATTCAAAAAAACTTAGTTGAGTTAGTGATACATGACTTCCCACGCAGAAAGCCATGTTGACTACCCCTAAAATAATCCTGGCCTTTCAAAAAGATGTAAATCCTGTCTCTCAGAATCGTCTCAACTGTGTGCCTACTGTTGATGTTACGCTCACTGTTCAGTAGTTCCCTGGTTTTGCCTTACCACCATTCTTAAACAGTGGCACCACGTTGGCCAACCTCCAGTCTTTTTGCACCTCAACTGTGAGTATTGATGGTACAAATATCTCAGCAAGGGGCCCAACAATCACTTCCCTAGCTTATCACGTGTTCTATGATACACTTGATCAGGTGCTCGTGCTTTATATAACTTTTATGTTTAAAAACATCCAGCAGCACCTCCTCTGTATTATGAACATTTTTCAATATGTCACCATCTATATCCCACATTCTACATCTTCCATTTCCTTCTCCTCAGTAAGCACTTTTGCTTAGTATCTCCCACATTTCCTGTTGTTCCACACATAGGCTGCCCTGCTAATCTTTGCTGGGCCCTTTTGTCCTTCATGTATTCATAAAATCTGTTTAAATTCTCCTTTACAATATTTGCCAAAGATAACTTATGTCTCATTTTTGCCCTCCTGATTTCCATCTTAAGTTTTTCCCTATTGCCTTTATACTCTTTGAAGGATTCAGTCAACCTCTCCTGTATTTAACTAATATATGCTTCCTTCTCATTCGGACCAAAACCTCAACTTCTTTTCTCACCCAGCATTTCCTACACTTACCAGTCATGCCTTTCATTCTAACAGGAACATACTGTCTCTGGACCCTCGTTTCCTCATTGTTGAAGGCTTCCCATTTTCCAGCCATCCCTTTGCCTGTGAACATCTGACCTCAGTCAACTTTTGAAGGTTCTTGCATAATACTCACAAAATTGGCCTTCCTCCAAATTAGAAATGTAACATTGAGATCTGGTATATCCTTTTCAATAACAGTACTAAATAATGGTCACTGGCCCCAAAATGCTCCCCCACTGACATATAATTATATCCCAAGTGTAGGTCAAGTTTTGCACCTTGGCTAGAATCAGGAAATGTTCTTGTGCACACTTAATGAATTCCTCTCTGTTGAAACCATTAACAAAATGGCAGTCCCAATCTATGTTTGGAATGTTAAAATCCCTCACCATAACCACACCAGTATTCCTGCAGATCTAAGATCTCCTTACAAATTTATTTCTCAATTTCCTCATGAATGTTGGGGTGTCTACAGGTCCAATCCCAATAAGATGATGAAACCCTTTCTTATTTCTCAGTTTCACCCAAGTAATTCCCAGGAAAATCCTCCCTAAATATACCTGTAAACTTATCTCTTACCAAACACGTCACTCCCCATTTTCTCTTACTGCCCGCCTCCCCCAATCCTTTGATTCCTGGAACATTAGGCTGCACTTGTGTCCATCCCCGAACCATGTCTCTGTAATTGCTATGATATCCCACTTTCCTAACCATGTCCTGAGATCATCCTTCTTCCCTGTTAGGCCTCTTGTATTGAAATAAACACAGTTTAATTGATGAATCCGAAGTCATCCTCTGCTCCTGCCTGCCCTGACTGTTTGACTTGCCAACTATACCAGTCTCAGATCGATCTCTTTCCTCACTATTTCCCTGGTTCCCGCCCCCACACCTTACTAGTTTAATCCCTCCCCAATAGCCCCAGGAAATGTCCCTGCCAGTATATTAGACCCCTTCCAATTCAGCTGCAATCCATCCTTTTTATACAAGTCACGTCTTCCCCAAGACGTGATTCCAATGATCCAAAAATGTGAACCCTTCTCCCCTGCACCAGCCCCTGAGTTGGGCATTATCCTATTCCTACCCTCACTCGCTCAGAGCAGTGGGAGTAATTTACATATTACTATTGGAGAGGACCTCCTTTCTAAATTCTTGCCTCTTCCTTTTTCTTCCTTCGGAATCTAATCCTTTCCCCTTCCTATGTAGTTAGTTCCAGTGTTCACTCTGGCTGGTCCCTCTCGCTTTTGTGAATATTGTGCATTCTCTCCAAGATATCATTGATCCTGGCACCAGGGAGGCAACACACTATTCTGATTTCTCGCTGTCGGCCGAAGAGACGTCTGCCTGACAAAATGATTCGAGTTTTGTAATTTGTAAAAGGAGGACCTTCCAAATCGCGACTTCCATCTAAACGAATTAGGGCAGCTGATATTGGGGAACAATGCCTTGATATCGGACAAGTTCCCCTCCAAGGCAGTCACCATGCTGACTTGGAAATAAAACCGCTTTCTTTCACTGTCATTGGATCAAGGCCCTGGAACTCCTTATTCATGGCATTGTGGGCAGCACATGGACAACAGCTGTTCCAGAAGGTGGCTCAACACCCCCTTCTCAAAGGGATGGAGAATAAATGCTAGGCTCAGCCAGCGACATCCACGTTCCAGGAGTGAATAAACAAAAACAGCTGGGGTCTCTCGTTGTGGCAGGTTTCTGTCTGCAGCATACCTGACACTAAAATCTGTCACCCACGACAAACTAAATCGAGTCCCAGAGATGTTATTGCACACCTGGTCTGACTTTTGCATGGGCTTCCTGACCCAGAAATAAGCTCTGACACTGTGATACAAGACTCTCTCCATCAGTTATTTTCTGCCTTCATAAGAATGGTCCACTAATTCCATCTCTCTGTATGATACTTTGGGCAAGGAATTAATATTTGTGGTTGAGGGTCACCAGGATTAAATACCACAGTTAACATTCGATCTGACCATATGTTGTCAAATGGGGAAGCACAGGGGATGGGCCGAGTGGCCGCCAGTTTCTCCGCCCCCTGATCAGATTGTGAGAGATTCTGGATCAGTGGTGCTGGAAGAGCACAGCAATTCAGGCAGCATCCGACGAGCAGCAAAATCGACGTTTCGGGCAACAACATCTCTGGGACTCGATTTAGTTTGTCCTGGATGACAGATTTTAGTGTCAGGTATGCTGCAGACAGAAAAGCGAAGGGCTTTTGCCCGAAACGTCGATTTTGCTGCTCGTCGGATTCTGCCTGAATTGCTGTGCTCTTCCAGCACCACTGATCCAGAATCTGGTTTCCAGCATCTGCAGTCATTGTCTTTACCAGATTGTGAGACAGCCGGAGGGAGGAGTTATTAACATGACCCGGGAATGAGCACCATTGGAGCTTCATAAAGGGACAATGTCCCAGCTTGAAACCTTCTCTGCCCTTCCCCCTACAGTCCCAGTTCCTTTGGTCAAACTGGGAGGAAAGGGAATTAGGGAAATGACCAAATGGTGTTTGTTTCTGGGAAGCATTCGAAAAAGCAGCACATGCGCGATGATTGTTCCTGTCCAGAGCAGCGCATGCGTGAGGCCCTCCCCCAGCGCTGCCATTGAGGAGCATTTACTCAGTGAGTGCAAGAGGTTTGTTTGAAACAGACCGCAATGGAGAGATCAGCGCCCAGGGAAGCGAGGGAACAGCAGGCTCCTTCCAGCAGCACATCGGGATGGGAGCCTGGGACACAGAGGGGGCTCCGAGACCGGGATTGATTCGGGGTGAGTTCAGGGAGAACCGGGGGCTGTTTGTAAGAGGCCGAGCGGAGCAGGAACTGGTCCCGGAACTTGGAGTGAGCGGGCTGGGGGGAAGAGAGAGGCCTTTCTCGGGCTGTGTGTGGGCCTGCTGAGGGAGGCAGAGCGGGAGGAAGCTGCTGTGGGACATCCTTGGGGTTTACAATCCTCTGAACACTGTTGGGAATTCATTGTTTGGCTTCTGTTTCACGCTGTTTGTTGCGAATAGACGTTGATATAAAGGACAGTAGAATCAGATGTGATAATCCTGTGAAGGGTAAATATAGCAGGCACCGGATAAATGTCTCCAACTATGTGAAATCGTGCCCAGTATTTGTTTTTCAACAGTTAGTGTATTGGGAGCTGGACATTGAACTGTGGAATCATTACATTTGTGCAGCTATGCACATGTTGGTTAGTTTATTTTTATCTCAGTAAAATGTTTTAGAATTTGGGAAACAGAAAACAACTGGAAGGAGCTCAGGGCTCGAGTGGTACCAGGATCAGCTCTGTTCACCTCACCCTGTTCAAAAACAAAGAATTATAATGATCATGACCTGAATATTGCATTGATCATTTGATATCTTCCTACTCAGCTGCTAGTGATGTACAGGAGCTCTCTCTTTTGTCTTTCTCCAGGCAAATATTTGATGGATCAATCCAAGGGTGACCAGCTGCTTCTCACACCCAGCAGGTATTTACCACCGTCAGAGAGGAGAATGTCCTTTCCACTGTCTGAATGGATTGAGTCAGATGCGCATTGAGCTCCATTTCCAGAAGTAATCTAAGAGTTAAACACAACTGACGATATATAAATCGATATTATTTTGCCCTGTTCTCAGTGCTTAGCACCTCAGTGATAGCTAATTCCATTATTCAAAGCTAATTATCATTCATAAGATGAGAAGCAGGTTAGACTGTATGCATTTATGAGCTGCATTAAATTCTTATGTAGATTTTTAAAGTTACAATCAATTAGAACAAACCGTTCATGGTGTTACATGGCTATAACAAATATATATAAATATGAAGTGTATATTTGAGTGCAGATATAGAAGCAATGTTGGACAACTGAGCAGGACAAAATTATTCTTTTGATAAACAGTTGTCCTGTACAAAGACAATAATCAAACAATGTAAATTTCAAATGAAGCTCTTGGTCAAGCCTGATCTACAGAGGATGCTTAATGCTCATTCACATACGTACATACACATCTGTGCCTGTCTCTGTCTCTCTCATTCTCACTCTCAGCCTGGTGTTGATGAAAACACACTTTATGCACCCTCCCATTCTGGTTGAGGGCCTGAGTAATGCAGAAGCATTTCAAGACTTTTTAAATGTATGAAACACTGATTGATAAGACATTAAACCCACCTCATAAAGTGTATCAGATCAAAACATGCAGAACTGGAATCACATAAAGACATATAGACCACTCTTCAAGGTGATACAGATTGGCAGCACAACAGAAAACTCACTCACACTCAGCCAGTTAATGGTAAAAGGGGAAAAAAATGCAATTTCGGCCCACAACTACTTCCAGCTATGAACGGTCATAAATTGACTGACCTAATTATTAATCGCTTCAGAAGATGTTAGTATTAGTTACATTATTGCAGTGCCCAGCAGCAACTGCCAAAGACTACTGCACACAAAATGTAGAAAGAAAACTGAGATTAAATACAATAAAATTCAGATTCCTGGCAAAGATAAGTATTGAAACAACATTAATCCCTCAATCACACAGGTTTATCAAATATTATTGGGGTTTATCCTACACCCTGCTGAAATAAACACCACTGAACATAGAAAGAAAATGGCATCCATATACTCAACTTGTCACTGTTGCACACAGAGCAAAACTGGCACGATAGGTATTCAAAGGCCGATAACTGCAGAACTAATCTCAAATTGGCATTTACACCGAGACACTGGCAGTGAGTGAATGAAAATTAGAATCCCAACAATTAGTGGAAACTCGTATGGAGAACAGAATAAGAATAGAATGTCCCAGTGCAGACACAACAGGCTGAATGGTTGTACCAATTCTGTGATTGTGTCATTAATCACAAAATGCATAAGGGATTAAGGCCCAATTTCAACACCCTAAACACTATGATCACAGATTGAATCACCGTCAAAGATTTCTTTTTTCTAATTCATTCATGGGATGGGGGCATTTATTGCCCATCCCTAACTACCCACACAGCCACATTGATGTGGGTGTGGAGTCACATGCAGGCCAGACAAGGGAAGGATGGCAGTTCATGGACAATACTTGAACCAGATGAATTTTTCTGGCAATCAACAATAGATTCATGGACATCATTAGACTCTTAGAATATTATTGGCTGCCAGAGAATTGAGCAACTTTGGTATATAACAGTTGAAAGTGACTGGAACTCATTGAGAACTTCAGTCTCACAGTCACACAGCAGAAACTGGCATGTATAGATCAATTCCTAAATTCATACATGGACAGCAGAAAGTGACATGTATACTTCAAGTCCTAAACTCTCATATGGACACAACCAAAACTGACAGGCATCGATTGATGTCTGCTCTCACATATTCACATTGCAGCAAATACAAGGGAGAGAACAATAATCATGCACACACACACGACAGGTATGTCGTACGATAACTAGACTAACACATTCGCATAGCAAAACCTGACAGGTACAATATGATAAATGAATTTGCACATTTATAAACAAGAAATAGATGCAAATTAATAACTGCACTCTCAGATGCACAGCGCAGAATCTGACAGGGACAGGTTGGTTAATAACTCACAGATGCAGGTGGCAGTAAATTCCAGAGAAAGATTGATAACTACACTCTCATATTCATAAAGCAGAAACTGACTGGAATAGATTGATTTTGCTCCCAATTTCAAATCACATAAATTGACATGTACACTTTGATAACGACACTCATATATTCACAGAGAAGAAACTGACAGGCAGAGATTGATAACAAAACAAACATTAGTGGAAAATTCACAGGTCTGGCAGCATTTCAGGTCTAGTAACCAGTCTTCAGAACTGATGGTGGCAAAGATAATGCACACAATGTGGTCTCCTCAATGTTGGGGCAACTGAGTGTAGATTGGGTGTCCACTGTGCAGAGAACATAAATTCTGTCCAGACAAAAAGACCCTGAGCTTCCAGTTGTCTGCCACTTCAACACACCACCCAGTTCCCTGGCCAAGATCTCTGTCTCAGGCTCGCTTCAGTGCTCCAGTGAAGCTCAGTGCAAGCTGGAAGAAGGGCACCTCATTTTCTGCTTGGGATCTCAACAGCCTTCTGCACTCAATATGGAGTTCATCAGCCAAAGGGCTTGAACTCTCCCATGTCATTACCCAAAACCCCATATATCCAGCCTTGTTAACATAAAGTCTGCAATTATACACCACCAATTGTTAGCCACTAACAGGCCCTATTAATAGGCTATTCACCCACTTAGTCTGGCAGTTATGCACTCCTTTGTCTGTCCTACTGTTCTTCTCTTTCTTTGGACTCTATCTCCATATGTCTTTTACTCGTCACCCTTCCACCCATCCTATCTTCTGTATAAAACTAATATTTTCCTAGCTACCTCCAGAAAATACAGATGTTTGAATACACCACCCAACAAACTCAAGAACAGCTTCTCTGCTGTTATCAGACTTTTGAATGGGCTGCTCAAATTTTAGGGCGTAAGTGGGTACTGTAGATGCTGGAGATTAGTCGAGATTAGAGTGGTGCTGGAAAAGAACAGCAGGTCAGGCAGTATCCAAGGAGCAGGAAAATCAATGTTTCGGACATTCCTGATGAAAGGCTTTTGCCTGAAACGTCATTTTTCCTGCTGCTCGGATATTGCTTGATCAGCTGTGCTTTTCCAGCACCAATCTAATCTCGCACAAATTTTAACGTTAATCTCTCTCTCTTTGCACCTTTAATACTGTATTGCAGATTCTGTTGTATTACCCTGATGCATTTTGCATGATATTATCTGCCTGTAAAGTGCACAAAGCAATACTTTCCATTGTATCTCAGTGCGTGTTACAATAATAAATCAGATCAAATCAAATCTACACTCTCAGAGAGCAGAATCTGAGAGGTACAGGTTGATAACTACAGTCACACAAACTGACAGGAAAAGATGAATAAATACACTCAAACACTGACATTACAGAGCCTGACAGGGAAAGATTGATAACTAAACTCTCTCATTCACAAAGCAGAAACTGATAGCGACAGGTGAAAACTCAGCTCTCACATTCACATGGTAGAAACTAGAAGGATTGACAATTACACAAACATATTCACCAGGCAGAAACTGACAGCTACACGTTGACAACTATATTTATGTATTCACACGGCAGAGTCTGAAAGATACAGATTGACAGTTACACTCACTTTTACAAAGAAGAAAATGACAGGTAGAGAATGATAACTGTACTCCCACATTCACATCACTGAAACAGACAGCTACAGTTTGATTAATACACCCACATTCACAGAGCAGAAGCTGATGGGTACTGATCAATAACTGTATTCACATATTGACAGGGAAGAAACTGACAGGGACAGATTGGTATCTACACTGTCATATCAACATAGTAGAAACAGATTTACAATGACATTCTGGTGTCAAATAGCAAAACCTGACAGATACTGTTCGATAATTGCTCTCCCATATTGATACAGTTTAAACTAACAGTTAGAGATGAATATCCACATTCTCACAGAATAAACTGATGGGTACAAATTGATGACTGCATTTCATATTCATACAGCAGAAACTGACAGGTAGAGACTAATGTCGAAACTCGCATTCTCACAGCTGAAACTGACAGGTATACTGTCAGACACACAGCAGAAGCTGTTAGGGAAAGATTGGTAAAGCAAACACGCACATTTGCAGGGCAGAAACAGACAGGTATATATAGATAACTAAATTCGCATATCCACATCGGAGAAACACATCGGGACTGATCCTATTTATTAAAAATGTATGAAATGTATTTATCAACCAGTCCCTGGCAGTTTCCTCTATGTGGATACACAAGTTCAGTTATCAATCTGCACGTGTAAGTTTATTCTATGTGAATGTATGAGTGTAGTTATCAGTCTGTCCCTGTTTGTCTCTGTGATGAGAAAATGTAAATATATTTACCAGAGAGTGACAGGGATAGATTGATAACTGCATTCACATGCATATTTACAGTTTGATAATTGCACTCAGATATTCACAGAGCAGCATTTAACAGGTACATCTTGATAATTGTCCTCACACATTCACTGAGCAGGAACTGACAGCTATGGATAGATAAGGAAACTTTCATATCCAGGAACGCACTTGCATTAAATTATCACATTTGTAGAGGTGCTGGTTAGTATCTGGTTCTCAGTGAATTGGTATAGATTTTCTTCATACAGTCACCAAAAAGCAGGTCAGGCCAAAAATAGAATCAGCCCTGTGGTCCTGTTGGCATTGTTGTCTTGAAGGAAAAACAGCCTAATGATTATTAAATTATTACATTGACTTAATGTTGATTTACAAACGATGTCTCTTCTGTCTTCCTCCAGGTAATTACTTGAAGGACCAAGACAGTGTAATATGTCCTTAGTACAAAGCCAAGTGTGACCAATTCCTTCTAACAAACAGCAGGTATGTTACCATAGTCAGACTGAATAACATCCTTTCCAAAGTTACAGAGCAGATTGAATTAGACACACATTGATTCAATTTCCAGAGATAAATTTTCAAATGAAGAGTCAAATATCATGGAGGAATTACATTTTTTTTACCATTACAGTGACCCTCCTGATTTTATAAACCTCTTTCAGGTCACCTCTCAGCCTCCAACACTCCATGGCAAACAGGCCCAGCCTCTTCAGCCTCTCCCTTTCACTCAAACACTCCAACCCTGGCAATAATCAGGTAAATCTTTTCTGAATGTTTCAACTTTCACAACATCCTTCCAATAGGAAGGAGACCAGAATTGCACACAATATTCCAAAAGAGGCTCAACCAATTATCTGTACAGCTGCAACATTATCCTTTTTCATTATCCTATCGACCGGCTACTCCACTTTCAAGGAACTATGAACGTGCGCTCCATGGTCTCTTTGTTCAGCAATACTCCCCGGGACCTTACCATTAAGTGTATAATCCCTGCCTTGATGTGCCTTTCCAAAATGAAGCATCTCAAATTTATCTGAATTAAACTCCATTTGCCACTGGTCAGCCCAGAGGCCCATCTGATCATGATCCTGTTGTAACCCTTCTTTGCTGTCCACTACATCGCCAATTTTTGTGTCATCTGCAAACCTTTTATGTTCACATTCAAATCATTTATAAAAATAAGGAAAAGCAGTGAACCCAGCACCGATCCTTGTGGCACACAACTGATCCCAAGTCTCCAGTCTGAAAGGTAGCCCTCCACAACCACCTTCTATCTTCCATGTTCAAGTCAATTCTGTGTCCAAATTGCTAGTTCACCCCCCTGATTTTCATGTGATCTAACTTTGCTAACCAGTCTACAATGAGGAAACTTGTCAAACATCTTACTGAAGGCCATATTGATCACATACACTACTCTACCCTCGTCAATCTTCGAGTCAAAGAGATGTACAGCACAGAAGCAGACCCTTCGGTCTAACTCATCCAAGCCAACCAGGTATCCCAACCCAAACTAGTCCCACCTGCCAGCACCCGGCCCATATCCCTCCAAACCCTTGCTGTTCATATTTGCATTCAGACGCTTTTTAAAAGTTGCAATTGTACTAGCCTCCACCACATCCTCTGGCAGCTCATTCCATACATGTACCACGGTCTGTGTGGAAACCTTGCCACTTAGGTTTCTTTTATATATTTTCCATCTCACCCTAAACCTATGGCCACTAGTTCTGGACTCCCCCACCCCAGGGAACATAACTTGTCTATTTATCCTAACCATGTCCCTCATAATTTTATAAACCTCTATAAGGTCACCCCTCAGTCTCTGATGCTGCAGCGAAAACAGCCCCAGCCTATTCAACTTCTCCCTGTAACTCAAATCCTCCAACCATGGCAACATCCTTGTAAATCCTTCATCAACCCTTTGAAGTTTCACAACATCCTTCTGATAGGAAGGAGACCAGAATTGTATGTAATATTCCAACAGCGGTCTAAGCAATGTCCTGTATGTCCAACGGTCTAAGCAACATGTACTCAATACTCTGACCAATAAAGGAAAGCATATCGGACGCCTACTTCAATATCCCATCTAGCTGTGACCCTACTTTCAAGGAACTATGCTTGTGCACTCCGAAGTCTCTTTGTTCAACAACACTCCCTAGGACCTTGCATTAAGTGTATAAGTCCTACTAAGATTTGCTTTCCCAAAACACAGCACCTCGCATTCATCTGAATTAAACTCCATCTGCCACTCCTCAGACCATTGGCCCATCTGATCAAGATCCTGTTGGTAATCTGAGGTAACCTTCTTCCCTGTCCACTACACTTCCAATTTTGGTGTCTTACCTCCATTACCCACATCCAAATCATTTATGTAAATGATGAAAAGTAGTGGACTCAGCACTGATCCTTGTGGCACTCCACTGGTCCAATGCCTCCAGTCTTAAAAACAACCGTCCACTACTGTCCTCTGTCTTCTACCTTTGAGCCAGTTCTGTATCCAAAATGGCTAGTTCTCCCAGTAATCCATGAGATCTAACCTTGCTAACCAGTCTTCCATGGGGAAATCCTCTTTGTTACTTCAAAAAACTCAATGGAGTTTGTGAGTCATGGTTTCCCACGCACAAAATGATGTTCACTGTCCAGAATCAGTCCTTGCCTTTCAAAATGCATGTAAATTCTGTCCCTCAGGATTCCCTCCAC
>NC_057759.1:4713947-4735101 GCF_004010195.1 Chiloscyllium plagiosum
TCCACACAGTCAGTCGCCTGAGGCGGGAATTGAACACGGGTCTCAGGCGCTGCAATGCGAACCACTGTGCCACCGTGCCGCCCACACTAAGAATGCCTTCGCACAGACATGCCAAGGAACTACAACGAAGGTTCCTCATTAATGGCAGCCATGCCCTCCATATACTCATCACAGGAATTTCTGGAAACATCGAAACATGAAAATTGACAAATGTGATATTATGGTCTCCTTTGCCATTATGGCACTTTTTACAATTTTACATAACTTTAGCTAAAGAACCATAGCTAAACTCTTGAACAACAAGAACAGACAAACCGACTATAAGACCATCAATAAAGGCACCATATTAAAACTGTGTTTGACCATGCGTTTCATCTTCAACAGCCAGGTATATGTGCAAGTCACTGGGACACCTATGGGGCTCATAGCTGAAGCATGAATGCAAACTTCCGAACAGACAGCCGTTCTGCAGATCAAATCCAATCTATTGGCCAGGTGTGTGGATGACATCTTTATGATAATCAAAACAACTGAAATCGAGGACACACCCCAGAAGATAAACAGCATTTTCACTGGAATCAAATTTATTACAAAGGAGGAGAACAACCAACGCCCATTGCGAGACGTCATTGTTACAAGGACACAGAATGGTGAATACACAACAGAAATGCACAGAAAGATGACACACACAGCGATCAGATCCAAAATTACTACAGCAACCACACGACCAGAGGAGCTGGATTAGGACCCTGCTGAAGAGAGCAACACACCGCAGCAAACCAGAACTGCGAGGAGAGGAAGAATACCTGTCTTTGCTAAAACGGATACCCCCACAGATTCCTCAATAGGTGCTTTGTGGACAAGCACCACCAAGAAGTCAAGAAACGACACCCTCCACGTCCCCCACCCCACCACCACCCACTGGCTGCTCTCCCATGCATTTAAAAAAATTTGGAACTGACAAGACCGCTCTGACCACTAGGGGGTCTTGACAGCACGCATGTCGACAGCCACACTCACAGAGCAGCAGACTTAACGACCTGATATTCACGAATATAATTCACAAACTCACATGCAGTCACGGCACTAAGCACTCTGTCGGACCAACAAGAAGACAGAGTCGTGCTGGAAAAGCACTGTAGGTCAGGCAGCATCTGAGGAACACAGTGAAACTTATCTTGATAGAGCAGGGAAGGTTATCGATGCTTGTCTTGTATTACGGGCATTTGTTTCAGACTGCAGGTACTACACTGTTCTGGGTGGTGAACTCAGACCATGCTCGATGGGTCTGGTGATGTAGACCCTTCTGGGAAGAGAATGGTTTCCCTCTGAACCAGCTCATTCACCAGGATCTCTCTGCCACTGTCGACAAAATGTAGTACCAATTGCCCTTTATTTGACAGACTCAGGACAAACTGCACAGAGCAGTTCCCAACTCAGAAAGCTCGGCAATATGCCCATTAGAACATAGAACATAGAAGAATATAGCGCAGTACAAGCCCTTCGGCCCTCGATGTTGCGCTGATCCAAGCCCACCTAACCTACATTAGCCCACTATCCTCCATATGCCTATCCAATGCCCGCTTAAATAAGTCACCCCTAAACCTTCTTTTCTCCAATGAAAACAACCTCAAGTGCCTCAGCCTTTCCTCATACGATCTTTCTACCATACCAGGCAACATCCTGGTAAACCTCCTCTGCACCCGTTCCTGTGCCTCCACATCCTTCCTATAGTATGGCGACCAAAACTGCACACAATACTCCAGATGCGGCCGCACCAGAGCTTTATACAACTGCAACATGACCTCAGGACTCCGGAACTCAATTCCTCTACCAATAAAAGCCAGTACACCATATGCCTTCTTCACCGCACTATTTACCTGGGTGGCAACTTTCAAAGATTGTTGTTTTGAACATGGCACCAGTGCCAGGGATCATGGAATATCCAGGAGTATCCATGCGATAGCCAGTATCTCCAGCCATGATTGGTGGGTAAATGGAGCTAGCATTAAATGAGATGGCCACCATGGGTTCGGGTAGGTAGTTAATGAGGTGAGTTTGAAACAATAACAGCAAAAACTAACTTAGCGTCGTGCAGACGACCCCCAGTCATATTCAATGAAAATTTAAATGAGACAAATTATTGTTAGATTCAGCGCAGACGAAGACTGTGCTGACCCCACTCCCCACAAAGCTGCAGAGCAAATTCTGATGGAAAACTTTCCACCATGCTGCCTCACAGCGCCTGAGACCCGGGTTCTATTCCCGCCTCAGGCGACTGACTATGTGGAGTTTGCACGTTCTCCCCGTGTCTGCGTGGGTTTCCTCCGGGTGCTCCGGTTTCCTCCCACAGTCCAAAGATGTGCAGGGTCAGGTGAATTGGCCATGCTAAATTGCCCGTAGTGTTAGGTAAGGGGTAAATGGTGGGTTTCGCTTCGGCGGGTCGGTGTGGACTTGTTGGGCCGAAGGGCCTGTTTCCACACTGTAATGTAATCTAATCTAAAAAAAGGAAAAGTCGATAAGTTGACATTTTCGAAAAAAGGCAGGGCAAGTGATAAAGGTGTGAGCGTGGGAGCAATTTGGGAGTCGGCGTTCAGAATTTAAATTGTTGTAAAATAGAAATGGAAAAAGGTAAACTGCACCTAATAAAATTAAACTTCCACATTGGAGGATGGCCAACTCCGATGTCATTGGACAACTACTTTCAAAAGTTGATTGGGGCAGATATTCGCAGGTAAAGAGAGAAGTTGAGGTTCCGATCAAGAATAAGAACAAAATATATTTGTCAGTTGTTGACAGCATGGATCCTGTGAATCCCTCGTAGGGCAGCAGGTCAGAGGGAATCTTAAAAGGAGTATCAGGCGAGCAAAATGGGGATATGAGATAGCTTTGGTAAATAGAGTTAAGGAGAATCTAAAGGGATTGTACAAGTACATGAAGTACAAAAGAGTAACTGGGAAGAGTATAGGGCCCATCACAGATAATCAAGGCCACCTATGTATGGAACCACTGGAGATTAGTGCCTTATTAAACGAGCATTTTGCAGCAGTGTTTACTGTGGACAGGAATATAGAAGCCAGAGAACTTGTGGAAATAAGTAGCGACATCCTCAAAAATGTCCATATTGCAGAGTATGCTGCACTGGACATTTAAAGCTTAAAAAATGGATAAATCCATCAGACCTGATCAGGTATACCCGCAAGCATTTTTGGGAACCTACAGACGAGGTAACTTATCCTTGCTGAGAGATCATCTTTGTACCATCTATAGTCAGAGATGAGGTGCATGAAGACCGGAGTTGGCCAGTGGCACGTGATACCATTATTTAGAAAAGGTGATGGAGAAAATTCCAAGGAAGCAAAAACCAGTGATCCTCTCATCTGTGGTGTGCATGTTGTTAAAGGGATATTTTGATGTATTTTGAGTGACAAGGGCCATTAAGTGGTCGGCATAACGGCTTTGAGCGCAGGAGATCGTGTGTCACTTAATTGACCAAATTGTTTGAAGAAGGGACGAAGAGGATTATTGAAGGCAGAATGGTGGACATTGTCTTTATGAACTTCAGTAAGGTGTTTGACAAAATAATGCATGATAGACAGTTGAAAAAAAAAGATAAATCGTACGGAATACGAGGAGAATTACCCACTTCGATACGAAATTAGTTTGAAGATAGGAGACTAGGTGCCGGAGGTTTGCATTTCAGACTAGAGACCTGTGACCAGTGGCGTGTCACAAGGATCAAAGCTGGGTCCACTGCTTTTCGTCCTTTATGGAAATGATTTGGATATTAAGCAGATGGTTAATGAGTTGGCAGATGATGGCAAAATTGAAGGCGTAGTGAACAGGGAAAAAGGCTACCACAGCCTACAACGGGATCTTGAGCAGATAGACCAATAGACTGAGGTGTGGCTGAGGCAGTTTAATGTGGATAAATGTAAGATGCTGCATTTTCGAAAAGCATATCACAGCAGAACTTGTACACTTAATGGGAAGATCCTGGATATTGGCTGAATAAATATACCATGGAGTGCAGTTTCATAATTCCTGAAAAATGGAGTCTCAGGTATACAGGATAGTGAAGAAAGCTTTTCGTTTGTCTACCTTTTTTGGTCAGTGCGTTGAGGAGAGGCGTTGGGTGTCATGGTTTGGCGGTATACGACATTGGTTAAGTCACTATTGGAATACTGCTTTCAGTTCCAGTGTCCATGCTATAAGAAGGATGTTGTGAAACTTAGAAGGGGTCAGAAAAGATTTAAAAGCATGTTGCTCGGATTGAAGGGTTTGACCGATGGGGGAAGCTGAAGAGGCTATGGCTGTTTTACTTCGAGCGTAGGAGACTGTGAGGTGACCTCATCGAGGTTTACAAAATCGTGAGGGGCATAGATAGATTAAATTGACAAGGTTTTCTCTTCCCCCGGGTAGGGGAGATCAGAATCAATGGACCTACATTTAGAACGAGAGGGGAATGATATAAAATGGACCTAAGATTATAATTAGGTTAGATTACTTACAGTGTGGAAACAGGCCCTTAGGCCCAACAAGTCAACACCAACCCGCCGAAGCGCAAACGGGCCAGACCCATTCCCCTACATTTACCCCTGCCCCTAACACTACGGGCAATTTAGCATGGCCAATTCACCTAACCTGCACATTTTTGGACTGTGGGAGGAAACCGAAGCACCCGGAGGAAACCCACGCGGACACGGGGAGAATGTGCAAACTCCACACAGTCAGTCGCCTGAGCTGTCTGTATGAAGCGAATTGCCAGAGGTAGTGGTGGAGGATAGAATAATTACAACATTTATAAGCCATCCTGATGGGTACATGAATAGGAAGTGTTTAGAGGGGTATTGTGCAAATGTTGCCGCATTGAACCAGATTAATTTATCATGTCTGGTCAGCATGAACGAATTGGACCAATGGATCTGTTTCTACGCAGTATAATTCTACAACTCTACCTGAATTCACACCAATATCCCATTCTTCCATCATTCCTGGGAGCTGGTCTATACCTCAAGATGTTATAGAAATGTCTTCACTTCAACATTCTGAAACCTGTGGACATATCCTTCTATAGTACTGTCTCTCAGGCTCGCCCGTCTACCGATATCAAACATCCCTCCCATTTGTGGGTATTTAAACTGATCCCTTTGACCTCTATTCATACCCACAGCAGCCATTCCCATGGCACAATTGAGCTCTAAATGAATGGGAGCTGCACATCCGGTATCTTCCAGCATGGGCTGCAAGTTTTGCACTCTGGGCAGCAATCTAACACAGTGTTACTGAGCAGTGCACTGTGGTCGTATACACCGGTGTACATGCTGGGAAGACAACTGCTACAGGTTTACCTGTCAATGCACAGATCTGGTTTGTACATTGTTCCCCTCTGGAATGTTTGCAAGGTTGCATTGAGCAGTACACTGCACTCGCAAATTTATCCATGCTGAGCATATATTTCATCTGGATTTATGGTGTCTGGGCTAGATTTGTGAGGTGGATTAAGAATGTGATGCAACTACCCATGTCAGCTGTTCTGGCAATGGTTTTATTTTATGTTTTCATTATTGTGATTGGCAACTCTAAAGTCTGTCTCCTTCAACTAGTCCCAAACCTCTGTTTACAATGATGTTTCTGTAACTTGTTTTCCATTATATAGCTGCCCAGATGTAATGTGAATAATTGTTCTGCATCTTTCCCTGGAGAATTGGGTTCCATTGTTAAGGAACTTAGAAGCGATAAAAAAAAGGCTCACGCTTTTGATTACGTCCCAGTGCCCTGGTGTGCTGCATGTTGGGGATGGGGTTTTCAGCAGCTAAGAGACACGCCTTTGAAACTTGTTCTGTGCCTGTACACTGAACGCCAGAGTTAGCCATTCCCTGCTGACCATGTGTTCAGGAATATGAATAATCCACATGACTGTTAATAATTCAGGCAAGGGCTTTAACTTGGAGTTGAGTGGCGTTTGAATTAATTCGAGATTTGGAAATTTATGGAAACGTTGGGAACGGTTTCCTGGAGATTGTCTTAAAGCTGGTGCGAACATACATGAGATATCCTTAGTGAGCAAGGTGAAGGAAAAACCCTTTAATTAAAATATAGGGAGCAAGAGGGTAACTAGGAAAAGGGTTGGCCCACTCAAGGAAAAAGGAGGAAAGACATGAGTAGAATAAGAGAAAATGGGTGAAATTGATAATTAGTACTCTGCATCGGTATTCCCTCGAGGATAGGGGCATGGCAGAGCTGAGGTCATGTTTACTCGAGGTAAAGTTGACATAAGGAGGGATGAAGTGTTGTGTATTCAAAAAGGCATTAAAGTGGACAAGTCCCAAGGTCAGAATAGGATCTGTCCCAGGATACTGATTGAAAGAAGAGAAGTAATAGCTGAGGGTTTAACAGATATCTTTGCAACATCCTTGAACACCGGGGAGGTCCCAGAGGACAGGAGAATTGCTAATATTTCCCCTTGTTTAAGAACGGTAATAGGGATAATCCAGGTAATTACAGACCTGACATCAGGGGAAGGGAAGCTATTGGAGAAGATACTGTGGGATAGACTATGTACCTATTCGGAAGAAGATGGGCTTACCTTTGATAGACAGCATGGTTTTGTTGCAGGAAAGGTCATGCCCTAAAAACCCAATAGATTACTATGAAGAGGTGACAAAGTTGATTAATGAGGGAAGGGATGTAACTGTCCGATTTAGGGCGGCGTTTCATAATGTTCACCATGGAAGGCTGATGAAGAAAGTGAAGTCGCATGGGGCACAGGGTGTTCTAGTTAGATGGATTGAGAACTGGTTCGGCAACAAGTGTCAGAGAGTAGTAATGGAAGGGAGCTTCTCGAAGTGGAGACTTGTGACCAGTGGTGTCTTACAGGGATCCGTGCTGAGACCGTCTTGTTTATGATGTGCATAAATGATTTTGAGGAAGGTGTAGGTTGCCTCATTAGGAAGTTTGCAGACACTACAAATGGTGGAGTATCAGATAGTGATGTAACTGTCAGAGAATACAGCTGATTATAGATAAATTGGAGAATTGGGCAGAGAAAAAGCAGATGCAGTTCAATCCAGGCAAATGCTAGGTGATGCAGTTTGGAAGATGCAATTTCAGAGGCAACTCTGTAGTAAATGGAAAAGTCCTGGGAAAATTAATGTGCAGAGATATCTCGGCATTCGGGTCCATTATTCCCTGAAAATAGCAACGAATGGCAGTATAGTGACAAGAAGGCATAATGAATACAACAGTTGGCTGGTCATGTTGCAGTTGAGTAAGGTTTTGGTTTGGCCACATTTGGAATGCTGCATATAGTTCTGGGGGTTGCCAAATTACCAAAAGCATGTGGATGTTTTGGAGAGAGTGCAGAGAGGAATTTCGCCTGAATGTTGCCTTGTATTGTTTGGGGGGTGGGGGATGGGAGGAAAGGCGTGATAGTTATGAGTAGATTACGATTATTTTCGTTGGAAAAAAGGAGGTGGGTGCAACGATAAGGGCCTACAAACTCAAGAGAGTGTAACAGGGTAGATAGTAGGAAATATTTTCCGGAGTGGGGGATTCCCTTTCTCTAAGTCCCGAGTTCAAATTGAGAGGCGAAAAGTTTAGTGCAGATATACGTGGAAAGTTCTCCACGCAGAGATTTGTGGGTGCCTAGAATGCGCTGCCAGTGGAGGTGATATGGGCGGAATTGATAACGTCATTCAAGATATATCGAGACAGACTCATGAGTGGACTGGGAGCAAAGGGATACAGATAACTAGAAAGTAGTTGGGAGCTTTAGATAGATGATCTGGATTGGCGTCGGTTTGGAGGACCCATAGAATATGTTCCTGTGCATTCTTCGTTCTAAGACCAGAGAATTACGTTTCCCATTCTCTGTGAGTCACTCATGGTAACTGTAGAGAAAGCATCTAAGTTGGCAACATGACCAGCAAATGGAGCAGAGGCTTCAGAGAGGGGAATCTCTGTAAATTGGAATGAGGAGTCAAAATTAGGTTAGCCATGATGTTATTGAATGGGAAATCAGGATTGAATGGCCCGCTCATGCAACTGTAACATACATTTCTGTTTGTAACAAGCCCATTGCCCTTCTCTCCAAATATACTATGCTGGTGGGGAGTGAGTCACCGCCTCCTGCTCCTGGGTTACAGGATCCTGGGGGATCACTAGACTCCAGATTTTCCTGTATCCCACTCTCGAGAAATTGAATGACTGCCTCCTGTTCCTGTGTACGAGATTTGCGAAAGTAGATATCCTCCTCTTGCTCCTGAGTAACAGGCTCCAATAGTTGTCTTGTCTGCTGCTGCTCCTGTGTAATTGGACTGAGGGACTGAATGGCCTCGTCACTTCCGTTACAGCTTCTCTTGATTGAAATCCTTTCTCTTGTTTCTGTAAACTAGTCTCAAAATCTGAATGATATATTAGTATTTCTTGTTTCCCTTGCTGCAGTTGAACAACAAACTGACTAGTTGTGCTTTTGTATGGCAAATCCGAGAAGCTGAATGGCCTCATCTTGTTCCTGTGTAACAGGCTCGAGAGGCTGAAATGCCTCCTCTTTTCCCTACATAAGATGCTCAAGAGGCAGAATGGACGACTCCTGTCCCTCTGTAATAGTCTCCAGAGGCTGAATGGTCTCCTGCTGTCCCTCTGTAATAGGCTTGAGGAGCTCTGGTATCCCTCTGTAACCGGACTGAGCCATTAAATGACACAGCAGCCCATGCATTATGAGCAGCCGGTAAACTGTATCAGACGGAGGTCACTCCCTTCTCAGTTACATTCGCACAATCAATGCAATATACTCCAAGTGTCCTCTCAGTAATAACGTGTGCAACTGCAGTAACAATTCCCAAAGTTTTGAATGATTCCCTTTGCAAAATGTGCCAACATTCAAGTTTACCGCCTCTTCAAGTGGTAATAGGTTAGTATGGGTTGAATGGACTCATACTATCCCTCTCTGATACTGAAATGGGGACAATATTACTCCACCAGTATTGCTGAGTAGCAACCTTAATGCTCTCAATGATGATTTGAAGTTTTTAAAATAAGAAGCAACATTAACCAAAGTGATTAGCAATAAAAGTTGTTACCCCCTGGTTTGTGATCTCTGAAAATTTTCCCAAAGCCATTTTATGTAGCTGGTCTGTTATTTCATTCCTGTCTTCGAATATGAACAGAGAAAGATTAAAAAGATTGAAAGATATATATACTCATCCCTCAGCAACCTCATACATTCTATCCAGACTGAGTAAATTTTCCCTTTTATTGTGTTATAGGGAGTGTTGTAAGGAAGGGGTTAACTGAACCTGTTTGTTTTGTGACTGTGATTAATTTCTGTCTCCATGGATTCGACTTATCCAATTGGGGGGGGGGGGGGGCATCTATTAATGATAACTGAGCTCCGTTCAATGTGTTATCAAAATTGTATGAGCAGGAACATCACAGGCAGCACTAACAGGGATCAGCAGCTCCAGACAGTGGGGGAGGAGACATCATAATCTGAGAAAACTAGACTGGAATATTACAACAATGGACCAGAATCTGAGAACGTCAGACGGGAATGTTATAACAATGAACAGGAAGTTTTCTGGGGCTGTTTGGATGATTGTGACGTATTATGTCCGGCTGTCATTAGCATCGCGGATCTATTACACACTTACGGTTATTCATTATTTATACTATCCGATCCTGGCTATCGTTGGTGTCCCTGGTAAGTCTCACTGTCCAGAAAGTACTTCTACAATCAATATTTAACTGCAGTATGGTTATTATCATAACTCTACAATCCTTGCTGCTGTTATTGTTCTAGATGAGGCTCTGATCCCCAGTATTCACTCCACAAACCAGTGCTAACTGCATCACTGCACTTATTCATTAGCTCTCTCTGTGTCCCTTACGAGTCTTTCTGTTGTCCTATTCAGTTTCCGCTGTTAACCACGATTCTTTGATCACTTCCCTTATTATTTAAATTTTGTGAGCATGGAGATCACTGGTTGTGATCTCTATTTCCTTCATCTGACTCAATCTCATTCAGCCAATATCTGAGGCTGAAACAGACGAATCACAGCTGTGGTGATCCCTTTGGGCATGAAATGATTTCTGGCACAATAACCTGACCATTCCTAATTTTATCGACTGACACCTCCAGAATGTACTTCAGTGGCTTATCCCATCTGCTATTTGAATATTGAGCTATGAAATGCAGTCCTAATGTTGTCACTAATCTGCTTCTGACACTCCCAGCCTCAAAAGTGCAGAAGCAAATCTGATTGAATGCTCCATGACTCGTATTCTAACTCAAAACCAAATCCCATCCATCTATCATTTCTCTGTGCACTCACAAATATTGTTATTGAGTCTGGCAATGCATTCACTTTAATGTTCCCAGGACCACATCACATCTATCCATGTAACCTCCATCAATTTCACTTTGTCTATTACCCAAGCCTCTGCTGGTTGTTCAGCTTTAAGCTGATTTCCTCATGTGTATTCCCTCTCAAACACCGATTTCCACGTAAACCACCGACATGCTCCATTTCCCAAATCTCTCCCTCTCCTTCTCTCTCCACCTTTCTCTTCACAGTCTCTCTCTCACCTCTCTCCCCCACCACCCCATATCCCCCCGCCCCACACACACAGTGAGAGACACGCACCACTCCTTGCCTTTTACTGTTGCAATAGAGACAAAATGTTGTGGGTTCACCATTTACTGTCACCCATTTCATAGTCTACAAGTTTCGCCGATTGAGACAGTTATCTACTGCAAGTATAGTTCTAACAAACTAGCAAAGGTTAACAATTGTACTCTTGCTCGCCAGGTAGTCCAATTTTTTTGAATAATACACGAGCATAATTTGCATATTTCCCCAGGCTGGACTGTCATTTTGTCCACGGTTAATATGTTTGGGCTGTTTCTGCGACTCAATTTCAGAATTTGGTCAAACCAACCATTTCAAATAATCTCCAATGTCTTTGTTCATCTTCTCCTTCTTGTGATTGAATGCTCCAAGTTCTCACTTCTCCAAGTAGTCCCACACCCCTGACCTTTTGTCCATATGTACACACCATGTCTCAGATAATTAAATGAATCTTAAATGTGAATCTCGCTGTCACCCTGTGTCTGTCCCTGGTCTTGGTTCTTTAGTTTCTAGTATATCGAATGCTAGCACTGCGAAGCTCAGAAATAATGAAATGCTTCGTGTCAGGCTGTTCAAATTCTGACGTGTCACAAATGATGCTCCAAGTTGGATAGGGGGTTTCAAAAGATTTGGCTAACATCTTCGAAACTTGGTCTGTGCCACCCTACTGAATGTCTGTGTTTGTCTCTCTCAGCTGATCGTGTGGTCAGTACAACAGCAAAGACCCTCGGGTATTATTGTAAAGAACCAGACATCTAGCTTGAACTTGAGGGGCTTCTGACTGACTCCTGTTTTTAAAACATTTAGTGGAGGTGTTGTGGATGGTTTGCTGAAGGTTGTGCTGTGAGCTGACGGAGACATCCTGGGCGAGTGGAGTATATGGTTCCCAACTCGGGATGGAGCATGGGGACTGTAGGTACAACATTTACGAGAGGCACGGTGGCACAGTGGCACAGTGGTTAGCAGTGCTGCCTCACAGCGCCAGAGACACGGGTTCAATTCCTGCCTCAGGCGACTCTGTGTGGAGTTTGCACATTCTCCCTGTGTCTGCATGGGTTTCCTCCGTGTGCTCTGGTTTCCTCCCACAATCCAAACATTTGCAGGTTAGGTGAATTGGCCATGCTAAATTGCCCGTAATTTAGGGGAATGGGTCTGGATGGGTTACGCTTCGGCGGATCGGTGTGGACTTGTTTCTACACTGTAAGTAATGTAATCTAATCTGGGTCTGTAACACGAACAAGAAATGCAGCAGAAGCTGCAGAGAATGGAAGCTCTGAAACCAGGGAGTGAATGCACGTAGGGAAAGCGATCTGCCATTACCACCCCAGGCTTTCCAAGAACAGCTTTCCAAGCTGCACTTAACGCAGGAGCAGAGTGCGAAGGTCCCTGAAAAAAAAACAAGGAACTGGTCACGGAGCGGTGTCACGGCCTGCAGCTTCACACCATGTGGAGGTCGGTGCTGCCAGTGGCTGTTAGGATCACAGTTTCATTCAGCTTCTATGATCCAAACCTTGCTAGTCAGGTGTGGGTGACAATCCTTCAACTCACAGAATGTCGCCCACGCGTTGATGGAAGATATATTTGATGGATGATTAAGTACAATGTTTTCTCCCTCTGAAGGGAGCAGTCGGACCTATCCTTGTATTCCCGGTTTAGAGTGATTCCAGAAGGTGTGTGGTTCAATAATTTCCCGTGATGCCTGTATAAATGTTGAGATGTAGAGGTACTGAAGAAGCTGTCACTCCATTAATAAAAACCGAAAACATTGAGGATGCTGTGATTCAGAAACAATAAACAAAATTTCTGGGAAAGCTCAGCAGGTCAAGTAGCATCTATGAAGAGAGCTGTGCATTAATGCTTTATCTCGAGTGACTCTTTCACAGAACTAGGGCTTCTTATTCAAATTTTTCCCCTTTAACTTGTGCCCATCAGTTTGCCACGCACTATCTCTTTGCCCTATCCATGCCCATCATGATTTTAAAAACCTCTATAAAGTTACCCATCAGCCTCCGATGTTCCAGTGAAAATCGCCCCAGCTGGTTCAGCGTCTCCATTTAGCTCATACCCTCCGAACCTGGCAATATCCTTATGATCTTTTCTGAACTCTATCAAGTTTCACAACTTCCTTTCTTTGGTAGGAGAACAAAATTGCACAAAAGTGCCTCAAACATTGCCCTGTCCAGAAGCAACATGACTGCCTAACTTTTATATTCATTGTCCTGACCAATAAAGTCAAGCATATCAAATGACTTCTACATTACCCTGTTTACTGGACAACCTGTCCAACTCCAAGGAACTATAAACTTGCACTCTAAGATCTCTTTGCTCGGCAAAGCTTTCCATGATTTAACCATTAAACGTGTAAGTTCTGCCCTGATTTACTTTTTTCAAAGTGTGACACCTCACATTCTTCTGAATTAAACTGTCACTATTTGGCCCAACTGATCAAGGTCTCATTGTATTCTGTGATAACATTCTTCACTGTCCGAACTCCACCAATTTTGGTGTCACCTGTAAACTTTATAAGCTTTCTTCCTGTATTCTCATTAAAATCATTTCTGTAAATAACAAAATAAAACACGGAATCCACCTTCGATTCCTGTGTTACACCGCTGGTCAAAGGCCTCCTGTCCGAAAAGCAAGACCCACTGCCACCCTCTATTTCCTATCTTCTAGCGAATTTTGTATCGAAATAGGTAGTTTTCCATGCATTCCATGTGATCGAACCATTTTAGCCAGTCTGTCATGAAGAGCCTTGTCGAAGGCCTTGACTTCATTGAATTCCAATTCCTACAGTTGTTGCCGCACACGGCAGATCATGCAGGACAAAAAAAAAGAGAACTTAATTTTTCACGTGGAAAGAGGCATTCATTCCAGCGGCAAATACCTGATCGCTGAGCCAAGGAATAGGAGAATAGGAGAATAGACAAGCTGCATGTTTGCTTAGAGGGATTAAATAGAGGTAGGGATTTCGATTTTTCGGGACTCAGGGGAACTTAGGATGTGTACAATCCACATAGTTTGCGCCACAGCAGCAACAGTACCAATATGCTTGCAGGGACACTGGGACAGACTGGGGGGGGGGGGTGGTGGTGGGGACGATTTACACCGGAGTGGAAAGCAAATGGGAACCAAAGCTGGGAGACAAGGAAATGACAGAGCAGTTCGACAACTACCTTAGTGCTGCCTTAATAGAAGAATACACAGATAATTTCCCAGAAATGCTAGGGAGATAAGTCTATATAGGGAAGGAAGCATTGAAGGAGACTAATATGAGTAGGGAACAGTGCTGGAGAAATTAATCGGAGTGAAATGATGTGAAAGGTCATTTTGTTGGAACTCTTACTGATTATTCATTATTTATATTTATTATTGTATCAATTTTGATTTGGAGCTAAAGATGACTTATATACATTGGAATAGCTTGTGGCAAAAGGAAACGAACAAGCATGTGTTCGTGTTTTTAATGAATGTCCACTATCCTGGCAGCAGCCAAAGTCTCTTCGTTAAGAAGCAGTCAGCCATTCCCAACGTCTTCGGGTCTCCACGGAGAAAAAACATGGCCTCTCGGACAAAGACCATCGACTTGATACACCCTCCCACTCAGCACTGTCTACCACCAACCAACCACAACAACACATTGCATGTGTTTTGAGGACAATGGGCCGCAATGAACATCAGGGAGCAGACCATCACGGAGGCGAAGCAACACTTCTGATATCTTAACGATACAGAGTGAACCCTCTGGTAAACGCAATGTGTCTCCATTTCAGTAACATACTGCCTTTATTTCTTTCTGAAGAGAGAAATTGACAGGTTATATGTTATATTTATGTTATATTCTACCTGCCAAACTATTACCCATTGACTTCTGAAGAGGTAGGCGAGGTACTAACTGAATATTTTTCGTCAGTATTCACACAGGAAAAATGACAATATTGTCGAGGAGTATATTGAGATTCAGGCTACTGGACCAGACAGGAAGGAGGTTCATAAGAAGGGGATTTTAGCAATTCTGGAAAGAGTGGAAATAGATAAGTCACCTGGGCTAGATGCGATTTATCCTATGATTCTGTAGGAAGCTAGTGAGGAGATTGCAGAGTTTCATCATTATGTCGTCATGTTCTTCAGGAATAGTGCCAGAGAGTGGAGGAAAGCAAATGTTCAAATGGGGAATAAAGGCAACATTGGTAATTACAAACCAGTGAGCTTTACTTCTATTGTGAGCAACGTTTTGGAAAGGATTATAAGAGATAGGATTTAAAATGATCTAGAAATGAATAATTTGAATAGGGAGAGCCAACACGGTTTTGCAAAGGGCAGGTTGTGCCTCACAAATCTCATTGATTTATTTGCAAAGGTGACCAAAATGATGGATGAGGTAAACGATTTTATGTGGTATATATGGATTTCAGGAAAGCGCTTGATAAGGTTCCCCACTTTAGGCTATTGTAGAAAATACGGAGACATGATATTGAGGGTGATTTAGTCGTTTGGATCAGAAATTGACTTGCTGTAAGAAGACAGCTAGTGGGCGGTTGATAACAAATGCTCATCCTGGAGTTCAGTTACCAGTGGTGTACCCCAAAGATGATTTGTGGGGCAACTACTGTTGGTCATTTTTACAAATGACCTGGATGAGGGCATGGAGCTTGTGTTAGTAAATTTGCAGATGATGCAAAATTCGGTGGAGTGGTGGACAGTGCCGAACGACAGTGCAAGTTACACAGGGACATAGATAAGCTGCAGAGTGGGCAAATGGAGAAGCACGGAGAGGTGGCAAATGGAGTTTAATGCTGGAAAGTGTGAGGTGATTCACTTTGGAAGGAGTAACAGGAATACAGAGTATTGAGCTAATGGTAAGCTCCTTGGTAGTGTGGTTGAGCATGGTGATCAGGTGTCCATTTGCATCTATCTCTGAAAGTTGACACTCAGGTTGGTAGGGTTGATAAGAAGGCATACGATGTATTAGTTGTTATTAGTAGAGGGATTGAGTTTCGGAGCTATGAGGTCGTGCTGCAGCTGTACAAAACTCTGTTGCAGCCAAACATAGAGCATCGTGTACAATTCTCGTCGCTGCTTTATGGGAAGAATGTGGAAACATTGGAAAGGGTGCAGAGGAGATTTACCAGGATGTTGCCTAATATGGAAGGAAGGTCTTATGAGGAATTGTTGAGAGATCAGAGGCTGTGTTCGTGCATCCAAGATAGTCAGAGGACTCAAAGGTGTGCATAGTGAGAGCCAATTTCCCCTGATCGTGATGGCTAGCGTGAAGGAACATAGTTCTAAGTTGTGGTATGGTACATATAGGCCAGATGTCAGCAGTAGGTTCTTTACTCAGAGGGCGTGGAATATCGTACCTGCAACAGTAGTGGACAAAAGCATTAAAGTCAGTGGTCACTGGATAAAAATATGGATGATAACGGAATCGTGGTCTTAGATGGGCTTCAGAATTGTTTCTCAGGTCAGCACGACATTGAGGGCCGAATACCCTGTACTGCGCTGTATGTTCTATGTTCTTTGACTTTACCTGACGAGGCCCATTTGCATGTTCAGCACCTTCTTTTCCTAACTTAAATTCTTGCTTAACTTAGAATCGTCGCCAAATTAGTTACAATACATCTGTTCCACCACTCCACATCATTGATATAGATTTTGCCAGTTATTTTACTGTCATCTGACGTTTAGGCCGCAGTATTATCTATCCCCTCATCCATGTAATGCAATACATTGCAAATATTTGGGGCTTGAAACTCTATGTCACTCATACGTTACTAACCATAAAACGGCCTAACTATTCCATCTTTCTGTATTTTGTTGGCTCACCAATCCTCTATCTAAGCTGATCAATTACTTCTAACCCTATATTGCGGATGAATCTTTTGTGCAGCACATTATTCAATTTTGTCTTGAAGTCCAGGTGTATTACTTCTGCAGGACCCCAGGACCCCCATTATTCACTTGGCATGTAGCATCTTTAATGGATGCGAACAAATACTTCAAACAAATCCTTTATAAAACCATGGTGACTCTGATCGATTGTGGTTTGTCTTTGCAAATATCTTGTTATTATTTGCTTCATAATGGATTCAAATAATTTGTGTTCAATCCAAATAGTTTTCACACTACTTTTTATCCTCAGTTTTAGGGACTAGACCCCTCAAAATACTTTAGAAGGTATCACAGAATTTTTTTAACTTATTTTAAATGTAGATGTGAAGTGCGTATTCCCAATGTGATGTGACTGGTCCAACATTTCGACATTAAGCAAAACATAATTTATTTGAACAGTATAGTTAAAACACAAGCAAAGGAAAGAGAATATTTAGAATAACTTATCCATTGAAAAACAATAACAGAACAAACTATGCAGTACCTACTACGAATTAACTGTACCAACATAGCAACATTCCAAAAACCATTCTTTGGCAAAAAGTTAAATTCTCTCACAAATTTTCACGTGTAGTTCGCCAATCTGGGAGGAAGAAACACTTAGCTAAAATGCGTCCAACCGTTTTGAGTCCGCAAAGACTTCTGATGTAACGGAAAAAAAGAAACAAAACCCAGAAATATTGATCCGTGAGAGCCAGCACACCCATTCAGGTTGCTTCAATTGTTGCAACTTCAAAAATAGCGGGAAGACCTTTCAAGTTGTTTACTTCAAGTAGATAGTTCTACACCTCTGTTTTCAATCTCTCTTCAGTTAAACCCAAGACAAAATGCCCTTTTCAAAATGACAACATCATCACATCCGTCACCTTACGAAAATGAATCATCAATATGTAGGGAAAACCTCGCTTTTCAATTCCCCATCTTAGTCGATGCGTTTGCTAAAATACATACTTATTTTTTTGCCTCAAAGCGTGCAAACATTCACTACTACGTTCTATTTCAATCTGTTTATTCCTGCTACCAAACGCCTCCACCTTTCTTCATCACTCTCAATAGTGCGTCAGCAGTTATATTTTATTGTCCTGCCACAAGTACAATTTTCAAATTTAAAGGCTGCAATAATAAGTTCCATCGAAACAGCCTGGAATTTTTGTACTTAAATTTCTCCAAGAACTTTAATGGGCTATGATGAGCACATACTATTATTTCAGACACCTTACTGCCAATATAAATGCTGCTGTGGTGTTACGCCAAATTCAAGCCTAATGTTTCCTTCCCACTTCTGGAATAATCATGAGTATTCAATTTTCTGGAGAAGTATCAGGTGAGTCTTTCGATCTTGCTGTTTTCTTCCCTAATGAGTACAGCATCGATAATCACACAACTCTCAACTATGGCCTCCTTGAATGGTTTTGCATAATTTGATATGGCTAACATGAGACCAGTGGATTACACAGCTTTCGCTGCGTCGAATGCCTTCTGAGAGTCGGCCGTCTCCTGAAATTTTCTGCACTTCCTATGTAAGTCAGTCAATGAAGCAGTCATACTGCTAAAATTCGATAGGAACTTGCAATGAAGCCGATTTAATCTCAGGAATCATTGCAATGCTCTCTTTATCAACTGTATGTAGACCCCCATAACCTTTTTTTCACATTCCATTGAGCCATATGTTTATGACCAATAACGTGGTGTAGGACTATGACATGCGCTTTGGCAAATTCACTCTTTGCTAGTTTTAATACCAAGCATGCCTGGCGTAGTCAATCAAATAATTCTGATAAATGTTGCAAACCTTACCAGGTCGTCGATATACATCACCCAATTGTGTAGTCTGGAATGATGTAGCTGGCACATTTTCCCCCATACCAAATTGCACGAGTTTAAATTGGTAGTCGATTCGGTCCCACAAAAGCCAAAAATGTGTTCACTCTTTCAGATAAAGATAAATGCCGGTAGCTTTGGAGGAAGTCCAACTTAGAAATATAGGTTCCTTGCTACACCTTCTCAATACAGTCTTCAAACATGGAATCGGGTATGAATCAGACTTTTGTCACCATTACTACCAGTGAGCTTTAATCACTGTAACACGCTTCCATTATATCATCATGGAACATGTGTTCAAATTCTTTTTATACCGGTGCCCTTTAGTAGGTCATGTATTTAAGGATATTGCTAACTGGAAAACCATTACTGATATCTGCATCATGCATAATTAGACTGGTATTTCCTAGCTTATTCCAAATACCTCCCGATGCTATAGTTATAACTCTTTCAGCTCATTTCGATTTTCCTATGGCAGGTAACTCAATAATTTATCCAATTTTTGAGAACTTCCTCATTGTCCACTTTAAATTGAGGAGTGTCCAACAAAGAATCATCTAAACGTGGTTCTTTGCTCTATGCTATAACTAATAACACATTCTCCTGTTGCTTTCCTTCCCTGTCAAAGTAACTTTTGAGCATATTTCCATGATACACTCTGTGTGACTTTTTTCTATCTGCTGCTCTTATCAAATATTCACCACATTTCATCTACTTTCGACTTGCAAAGTCCCTCTTAATTATTTTTTCATGGTTCGCCTATCACTGGAAGTAACACAAGCATTTTTTATCTCTATTAGCAAAGTTGCAATTTTGTTTTAGTATTCTTCCTGTTTCATCATGTGCTGTGGTACTTTTAATACCAGCACCCTCACTCGATTTAATCGCTCCCTATAATTTGACAAATACTCTCAACTAAATGGACTCGGAACTAAAAATATCCAAGGTGCCCTGCAACTTTTTTTTCTCAAGCATTTGATCTCATATGGTTTCTGATTGTACGTCAGCTTCCTTTCCTGTATACTGTAATTTGCCCTCCTGTTTCAACGAGTAGATTTGTGATCTTGATATCACACAGTCAGGAAAATTACTGGGAGATACTTCCTGTCATACCAGAGTTGCCTGGTATTCCACTGAACTTTTAAAACAGGAACCCGTATACCTGTGACAACGCTATATCGTTACCAAGGACAAACTGCATTCATGAGGCTGAGAGTTTCTCCAAAACTCATGTCACTACTTCGCCACTTTTCAGTGGGTGCTCCAAGCCCGCGTTAAATAGAGAACCAATTCTTGTCTTACCATGAATTCCATATCTTAACACTTTTTTTCCCAATAGTTCTTCGAAATTACATTTCTGCTCATCACTCAAATCTAAATATTGACAGGGCTGTGCTGACAGAGTCCATGATGGGAACTCGTTTCATTCTGGAACTTCGCGAGAAGGAGTCAGTGACATATCCATCATGTGCTAGAGTGCAGTTCTCTAATGTATTCACAAAATGACACAATATTCACAATCTCTGTCTCGTGATGTGAACACGTTGGTTCTGTCTCTACAGCTGAATGAACAGACAAGCTTCCATAAATATTAGGCAATAGAGTGATTGCACTGAAACACACCCACAGAGACACACACAGTTACACACAGACACATACACATTTATGCACACAGACACACGTAATAAATCACATAAAATACATATGCAGACGCACAATGAAGCACACAGAGACACATTTGAAGTCACGGACAGACATACCCACTGAATTAAACACACAGTCACGCACACAGAAACGCACGCACACACAGAGGCGCACACTGACATACATCGAGTCACACAAACACATCCATACAAGTTCATGCATACAGATGCACGCAACAGACTCACACAAAGTGGCACAGATGCACACACAAGGTCACGCACACAGACACAGAGTCTCGTACACGTCTTAAGGTAAACAAAGAAAAGTAAACTCTGCAAAGATCGCTGTCCAAATAATAGTTAAACTCATGGCAAAAATGAAAAGTGAGATTGTCACAAATGCTATTTCACCACTAAGGGTATTCTGCTCACACAAACTGTTGGCAATGGTTTATTTTCTTGGAACCGTTAGATTTAGCTGAAGGAAGTGGGGGCATTCAAATGAATCGTCCACAGGAATCCTCCACGCGTGGTAAAGATAGAACATAGAACATAGAACCTAGAAAAATACTGCGCAGTACAGGCCCTTTGGCCCTCGATGTTGCGCCGATCCAAGCCCACCTAACCTACACAAGCCCAGTATCCTCCATATGCCTATCCAGTGCCCGTTTAAATGCCCATAAAGAGGGAGAGTCCACCACTGCTACTGGCAGGGCATTCCATGAACTCACGACACGCTGAGTAAAGAATCTACCCCTAACATCTGTCCTATACCTACCACCCCTTAATTTAAAGCTATGCCCCCTCGTAATAGCTGACTCCATACGTGGAAAAAGATTCTTACTGTCAACCCTATCTAAACCCCTAATCATCTTGCACACCTCTATCAAGTCACCCCTAAACCTTCTTTACACCATTGAAAACAACCCCAAGTGCCTCAGCCTTTCCTCATACAATCTTCCTACCATACCAGGCAACATCCTGGTAAACCCCCTCTGCACCCGTTCCAGTGCCTCCACATCCTTCCTATAATATGGCGACCAAAACTGCACACAATACTCCAGATGCAGCCGCACCAGAGTCTTATACAACTGCAACATGACCTCAGTACTCCAGAACTCAATTCCTCTACCAATAAAAGCCAGTAAGCCATATGCCTTCTTCACC
>NC_057759.1:4735677-4736600 GCF_004010195.1 Chiloscyllium plagiosum
GAGGACATAAAAATCAAGGCCAATGGCTCTGCAATCTCCTCCCTTGCTTCCCAGAGAATCCTAGTATAAATTCCATCAGGCCCAGGGGATTTATCTATTTTCACCCTTTCCAGAATTTCCAGCACCTCTTCCCTACATACCTCAAAGCAGTCCATTCTAATTAATTGTGACTCAGTATTCACATCGGCAACAATGTATTGTTCCTGAGTGAATACTGACGAAAAGTATTCATTCAGTGTCTCCCCAATCTCTTCAGCCTCCACACGCAACTTCCCACTCCTATCCTTGACTGGACCTATTCCTACCCTCGTCATTCTTTTATTCCTGACATACCTATAGAAAGCCTTTGGGTTTTCCCTAATCCTACCAACTAAGGACTTTCATGTCCCCTCCTTGCTGCTCTTAGCTCTCTCTTCAGATCCTTCCTGGCTTCCTTATAACTCTCAATCGCCCCAATTGAACCTTCACGCCTCATCTTTACATAGGTCGCCAGCATCCCTTTAACAAGGGATTCCATTTCCTTATTAAACCACGGCTCCCTCACACGACCCTTTCCTCCCTGCCTGACAGGTACATACTTATCAAGGACACTCAATAGTTGCTGCTTGAACAAGTTCAACATATCAATTGCGGCCTTCCCTTGAAGCCTACTTTTCGAAGCCACGCATCCTAAGTCTTGCCTCACCGCATCATAATTTCCCTGCCCCCAGCTATAACTCTTGCCCTGCAGTGCACACTTATCCCTCTCATCACGAGAGTCAACGTCACCGAATTGTGGTCACTGTCCCCAAAGTGCTCACCTACCTCCAATTCTAACACCTGGCCTGGTTCATTACCCAGAACCAAATCCAGTATGGTCTCACCTCTTGTTGGCCTATCTACATATCGTGTCAGGAAACCCTCCTGCACACATTGGACAAAAA
>NC_057759.1:4737660-4760616 GCF_004010195.1 Chiloscyllium plagiosum
CCAGTTTCCTGTTTACAGGCACCCTCCTTTGAGATTGATGCCATGTTCCTAACCTCCCTACACTCGAGGTGCTGCACCCTAAAGCTACAGTCTAGTTTCCCATGCCCCTGCAGAGTTAGTTTAAACCCCCCCCCCCCGAGCACTAGCAAACCTCCCCCCAAGGATACTGGTGCCCCTCAGGTTCAGGTGTAGACCATCCTGTTTATAGAGGTCCCACCTTCCCCAGAAAGAACCCCAGTTATCCAGATACCGGAATCCCTCCCTCCTGCACCATCCCTGTAGCCACGCATTTGAGTGTTGGGTTTTCACCTCGCATATGCTGTTGTCAGGAGAAACAATTAAATAGAGTGAGGAACATGCTGTTCATTTTCAGGCAGTTTATATTTTCTCCTTCTCTTAGCTGAAAAATACAATAATTTAATTCGACCCAAAACTGGACAACGTGAGGTATCCTTGAAAAGTATTTGGATTGTATGACTCCATCCTGGTTCCCTCCTCGACGTTGGAGCAATTTATAATTTGAAAATATGCTTATGTGTGTTCTCCTAATTTTTGCACAATAAGTTCCTGACTTCGTCATGTCTGTGTTCAAAGGAAAAGATTGTTTTCTTAAAATTGAATCCTTAGTTCTGGTCTCCCATGCCCATGGAAAGGTCCATCATCTCTGCTATTGATAGACTGTGCTGAAGATCTTATATGGTGCAATATGAAGAACCCACACTAACATATCTAAAGTTTTATGTCTTTGTAGTGGTTTTTTTAAAATCATGAGCGGGAGGATATAGTGAATAGAGACCATTTCGCAGTGAGTGTGGTTTGTGTATGGAATGAGCTGCCAGAAGAAGTCGTGGAGGCTCGTCCAGTTGCAAAATTTAAAGCTATACATAAAGTCTGTAGTTGACCACACTTGCAGGCTTGCCCTCATCAATAATCCTCGTCACCTCTTCAAACATTCGGTAGGTTTGTGAGACAAAATCATGCTGCCTGTCACTAACAAATCCATTTTTTTTCCAAATGTGCATGTACCTTGTCCCTCTGTATCTTCGCCAAGAGCTTCCCCATCACAGACGTCAGGATTGCCGGACTATAATTTTCTAGATTATCCCTGCTTCCTTTTCTTAACGAAGAAAACAACGTTGGTTAATCTCCAATGCGCTTGAACCTTATCTGTAATCAATAAGGATGTGAAAAATACTGATATTGCCCCAACTATTTCTTCCCTTGCCTCATGCAGCAACCTGGGATAGATCTTACCTTGTCCCGGGGACCTGTCTACCTTAATACAATTAAGGATACCAAAACTTCTTCCTTCAATATATTGACATTCCCTAAAGTATTCAGTCATCCCTGACCTTAACATGAGTCATGTCATTCTCCTTAATGAATACTGATACAAAATACTCATTAAGGATTTATCTCATTTCCCGTGGCTCCAAGCACAAGTTCCCTCCTTTGTCCTCAAGTGGGCCTATTCTTTCCTTGCTACGCCCTTTCTTCTAATAATGTATTAAAACCCTAAGATTCTCTTTGACTCTGTCTGACAAAGGCATTTCATGGCCCCTTTTAGTCTTCCTAATTCCACATTTAAGTTCCTTCCTAATTTCTCTATACTCCTCAAGAGCTTCCTCAGTTTGTAGCTGTCTCGACCTATCATATGCTTCCCCTTTTCTTTGGACTAAGATTACAATTTCCCTTGTTATCCACAGTTCCTGGATCCTATTCCTATTCTTCAATTTTGCAGAGACGTTATTATCCTGCACTTTAGTGAACTGGTCTTCAAAAACATCCCACATGCCAGATGCAGATGTACCCTCAAATGACTGCTCCTAATCCACATTCCCAAGTTCCAACCTAAAGTGGGTGTAATTTACACTTGCCCATGTAAGCACCCTCACACGACCGCCACCCCTGTCCTTGTCCATGATCACTCAAAATCATTAGAAATATGGTCACTGAGCCAAAAATGCTCTCCTACTGAAACAATGATCAACCGTCCTGGCTCATTCCCTAATATCACGTCTAGTGTTGCCTCCTCGCTGTTTGGATTTTCAACGCACTGTCTAAAAAAGACCTCCTGGACATATCTAACAAATTGCTCTCCATCTGAGTCCCTGTCTCCGAAAAAATCCCAGTCAATAATAGGAAAGTTGAAATTACCTATCATAACTCAACTGCTTTTTTCACACCTGACCCGTACCTGTCTAGATATCTGCCCCTCTATCTCCCATGGGCTTTTGGGAGTTCGACAGAATACTCCCAACATTGTGACTTCAACCTTCTTATTCCTGAGATACACCCATAATGCATCACTGTCAAATCCCTGCGAAGTGTCCTCCCTTAAAACAGCTTTGAAGTGATTCCTAATCAGCAATGCAATTCACCCGTATACGTGTTGTTCGTGCTTTCGTCCCAGCTGCCAGTCCTATCCCTAATTAACTAAGTCTCCGTAGCAGCAATAACATCATATTTCATGCAGTAATCTGTGCCCTTGGTTTACCTGTCTTACCTGGTATACATTTTGCGTTGAAGTAAACTCACTCTCGATATCCAGTCATTCTGAGCCCCATGATGTCCCTCTGCCTGCTTGACAGACAACATAAAATAGCCTGTACGTTTACAGACGGGGTAAAGAGGGACCTGGACATATATAGCAAAGATTATTGACGATGTTAGGACAAACGGGGACAGGAGTAAATATCACAGAGTAGTTTCAGCGTCGGAACTGTCGACAGGAGGAGGTGTAGCAGGGTGGCTACATGAGTCCTTCCTGGGAGGTGGTCGAGATGATGTGTTGTGAGCCCACCCTCCTGCCCACCAAGACCACGGGGATTCCATTTTTACTGACTCATCACAACAGGGAAATGGCTTTAGGACCACGGCATTTAAATTGTACCAGTTAGAAACGGATTTGGCAGTCAGTTCAAAGTGAGAACTGCCCTTCACTGAACATTGCTCCTTGCTCGCTGGTGGGACATTGATGTTTCAAAATCTCCACACGTGTCATACCGGTCCTCCTACATGACCGGAGGATGTGGGTGAGGGAACGGATATTTGGCATTCCACCATCCGGCAAAGATACAAAATATTAACTTCACTTTTAATCACAAACTCTACTTCCTTTCCAAGCATTTCAAACTCCTGAGTCACAAACATATAAGAAGGAACAAGTCTGTTCAGAACCTCAAGTCTACATTTTATCCAGCTCTGCCTCAGTGCTGTTGCTGAATTAATCATCATCGACCCTTTGTAAATTTCACTTTTTACATATCCAGTTGTCTTCTAACCATTCTTCCAGAGACATCTCTTTTTTTTATCACAAACTTATTCTTTTTTCTACAGTTACTTCATAACATGGTCTCTATATCAGAGTAATAATGTCTCTGGACGGGTAATACAGTGAAACAGGTTGTGACTCAAAAGGCATAGCCTCATATTCTAACGCAGGCAATGACAGAACTTAAATTCGAATGATAAAAATTGGAATGAAACTTTATTTCCCTCGTGGCAGTCATAAAGCATCAGGAATTATTTTACTGAGGCCGATTCACACATGGCCTTTGGTAAAGAAACTTAACGGTTACTGGAGATGGGAAGAACTTCAGATGCTGAAAGTCAGAGTCAATAAATAGTGGAGCTGGAAGGCAGAGCAGGTCAGAGAGCATTGGAGGAGCAGCAAAAACGACGACGGCTCCTCATCGAAACCGTTGACGTTTCTGCTACTCCAAAACGTCAAATCTATAGTCGTCCAACAATGTGGTTGAACAAAACCATGGAACATAGAATCTTACAGCACAGTACAGGTGCTTCGGCCCTCAAAGTTTTGCCGATCTGTGAAACCAATCTAAAGCCCATCTAACCTACACTATTCCTTTACCACTCATATATTTTTCTAATTAACAGTTAAATGTCCTCAATGTCGACGTGTCCACGTCGGCTCTTCCACGACGTTATTATTCCCTGAGAACATAATCTACCTCGTATCTCCCTCCTCTACCTGTCACCCACAATTTAAAGGTATGCTCTTTCTTGCTAGCCATCGCCATCTGTGTAAAAAGGCTCACACTGTCCACCCTATTTAATCGTCTGAAAATCTTGTACGCCTCTGTTATATCTTTTCTTAACATTAGTTTTTCTAAGGAAGCAGCCTCAAAACCCTCAGCCTTTCCTAATAAGGCGTTCTCTCCAAACCAGGCAACATCCTGGTACAGCTCTTCTGCACCCTTTCTATTGATTCGGCATGCTACCCAAATGTGGCGACCAGAGCTGTATGCAATGTTCCAAGTGCGGCCACAGCAGAGTTCTATATAGCTGCAACATTACCTCATAGCTCCAAAACTCAATCCGGCTACTAACACAAGCTAATCCACCAAACGCCTTCTTCACAAACCTGTCAACCTGCGTGGCAACTTTCAGGGATCTGTGGACATTAACACCGAAATCTCTCTGCTCATCTGCAATACAAAGAATCTTACCATTACCCCAGCACTCTGTATTTCTGTTCCCCCTTCTGAAATGAATCACCTCAATCTTTCTGCATTAAAGTCAATTAGCCCCCTCTCAGCCCAGCCCTGCAGTTTATCTGTGTTCCTTTGTAAATTGTAACATGCTTCCACACTGTCCCTTACTCCACCAAATGTTATGTCATCTGTAAGTTTAAAAGTCCATCCTTCTACGCCCTCATCCAGGTCATTTATAAAAATGACAAACAGCAGTGAACCGAAAACACATCATTGCGGTACACCATTAGAATCTGAATTTCAGCATCCATCAACTACCACAGCCCGTCTTTTTACGCCTAACCAATTTATGATCCAAATGGTCAAATCTCCATTAAAAACCATGCCTTCGCATTTTTTGCAAGATCCTACCGTGGGGAAACTGATCAAATATTTTACTGAAACCCACATCAACTGGTTTACGCTCATCCACCTGTTTTGTCACCATTACTAAATTTTGTGAGGCATGACCAACCCTTCACAAGACCATCCTTATTCAAATTATTCCTTTCTCGATGAGCATAAATCCTATCTCTTATAATGCTTTCTAAAACTTTGCCCATAACAGAAGAAAAGCTTACTGGTCTATAATTACCCGGGTTCTCTTTACTGTCCTTCTTGAATAAGGGGACAACATTTGTTATCTTCTAGTCTTCTGGCACTATTCCTGCAGACAGTGAAGGATGATGATCAAAACCAAAGGTTCTACAATCCCGTTCCGAGCTTCCCAGAGAATCATAGGATAAATCCCTTCCAGCCCAGGGACGTATCTATTTTCACACTTTCCAGGATTGCAAACACCTCCTTCTTATGAACCTCAATACTGTATAGTCCAGTAGCCTCTATCACAGTAATCTTTTCGATAATATTGTCTTTATATTGTCTAATACTGATAAAAATATTCTTTGACCGCCTGTCCAACACTTCGGTCTCCACGCACAACTTCCCACTACTGTCTTTGAATGTCCCTAATCTAACCCTGGTAATCCTTTTTATTCTTGACACATCCACCGAAAGCTTTCGAGTTTTCCTTGATACTACCTACAAAAAAACTTTAATGTCCCCTCCTAGATCTTTTCGCTCTCTCTCTTTAGATCCTTCCTGGGATCTAAAGAGAGAGAGCGAACTGAGCCTTCACGTCTCATCTTTACATGAGCCTCCCTGACAAGAGAATCAACTTCTTCAGTAAACCATGGTTCCCTCGTTCGACCACTTCCTTCTTGCCTGACAGGTACATACTGATCAAGAACACGCAGTAGCTGTTCCTTGAACAAACTCCACACTGCGTATGTGCCCATTCCCTGCAGTTTCCTTTCGTATTCTATACAACCTAAGTCTTGCCTAATCGCATCATAATTGCCTTTCCCCCAGCTATAATTCTTGTCCTGCTATATATACCTATCCCTTCCCATTGCGAAATTAACTGTAACCGATTTGTGGTCACTGTCACCAAAGTGCTCACTTATCTCCAATTCTAACATCTGGCCTCGTTCATTATCCAGTACCCCAATCCAATGCGGCCTCGTCTCTTGTTGGACCATTTGCATACTGTGTCAAGAAACACTCCTGCACACATTGCACAAAACTACTGGAACTGTAGCGTTTCCATTCAATATTTGGAAAGTTAAGATCCCCCACAACAACTGCACTGTAACTTTCGCTCAAATCCAGCATAATCTTTGCAATCTTATCTTGTACACCTCTGCAACTATTCGGAGGACTATAAAAAACTCCTAACAGCGTGGCCTCTCCTTTCTTGTTTCTAATCTCAGCCCATATTACCTCAGTAGATGACTCCCCTTAGAACATCCTTGCTGCCAATGTAAGACTGTTCTTTACAACAAATCCACATCTCCCCCTCCTTTACCACCCTCCCTGAACTTACTGAAACGCCTGAACTCCAGAACCTGCAACAACAATTCCTGTTCCTGCTCTACCCATGTCTTGACATGACCACAGCATCGAGGTACCAGGTACCAACCCATGCTGCAAGTTCTGTTACGGTGATGACTGCAGATGCTGGAGATCAGAATTGAGAGTATATTGCTGGAAAAACCCAGAAGGTCAGGCAGCATCCGAGAAGCAGGATAAATGACGTTTTAGGTCGGACCCCTTCACCAGAAATTCCTGATGAAGAGCTCCAGCCCGAAATATCCATTTTCCTGCTCCTCAGATGTTGTCTGACCTGCTGTGCTTTTCCAACAACGCACTCTCCATGCTGCAAGTTCATCCACCATATTCCAGTTGCTCCTGGAATTGAAGTAGTCGCACTTAAAACCACCTTCCTGCCTGCTGGTATACTCCTGCGACGTTGAAACATTATTCCGGACTTCAAAACTCTTACTCTCCTGCACGTTGGAGCTACAACTCAGGAGCTCATCCCCTGCTGAATTAATGTTAACCCGATAAAGAGCAATAGCAAATTACTCCACCTCGCCCCAATGATATTGGTACCCCTCTGGTTCAAGGGTTTACCATCCTGTTTTTTTTTCAATGTCCCACCTACCCCAGAATGTGCTCCAATTATCAAGGTATCTGAATCCCTCCCTCCTGCATCATCCCTGTAGCCACGTGTTTAACAGGTCTCTCTCTCCCTCTTCCATTTTCTCACTTGCACGTGGCATGTGTAACAAACAAGTGGTAACAATTATTTTTGTTCTAGCTCTATGCTTCCACGACAACTCACTGAATTCCTACCTTACATCCCTATCCCTTTTCCTACCATATCGTTATTGCATATGTGGACCAAGACTTGGGGCTTCTTCCCCTCAAATTTAAGGATTCCAAAAACACGATCGGGGACATCATGTACCCTCGCACCTGGGAGGCAACACAGCAACTGCAAATCGTTCTCGTTCCCACAGAATCTCCAGTTGTCCCCTAATTATGGACTCCTGCAATACCTAGTGCTCTACTCATCTTCCCCATTCCCTTGTAACAACAGAACAGACTGTGTGCCAGAGACCTGTACCTCATGGCTTATCCCAATAAGTCATCACCAGCAACAATATCCAAAACGATACAACTGCTTCATCCCCGTTCGAACAGTCACCCAACTATTTGCATTTCTAGGAGTATTCACTTCGGAGTAGTTTCTTTCTAAAACGGCCACTGCCACCCGAATGTTCCTGAGTTAATCCAGTTCCAGCTCCAGTTCCTGAACACGGTCTTCAAGGAGCTAGATTTCGGCGCACTTCCTACAGGTGTACCCGGCTAGGACACTAATGTTGTCGCCCACCTCAAACATCCAACAGGAAGAATATTGCACTGCCTGGGGTCCCATCCCTGCTAAGGTCGTCTTATTGTCTTGTAAAAGAAAGCCTCGCGGTCAAGGGCAATTAGTGATGGACAACAAATGCTGCCTTTGCCAGTGAAGCTGACATCCCATGAAACAACAACATTAACGGTGAAATAAACAAAGGATGTTTGGAGATCGAAAACAAAATTCTACAACATCTGAAAGTGTGTTAGAATATCAGCAGGTATGGCAGCCTCTGGAAGCAGAATAACTTTAAATTTACAAGTCCAATGACAGGTCGTCAGATGGAGAGAAAGAGCGAGAAAGAGAGGGAGATAGAAGCAAACACACAAAGGGATTGCAGGTAATGAACTGAAACAAAAATAAAATGGGAGTTTATTCTAACATTTCCCTTTTTTTCCATAATCCCGAATGCAAGGTCCGTTTTGTTATCTCCTTGTTTAAAGTGAGTTTTGTTCCCTCTGTCTCTATTTCTGAGTGTGCTAGCCAACTCCACCAGCAACACTGGTGCTGCCATTATCGCTGCTGAAATACAGAGAAAGGTAACATTTCAATGTCGACTATATCTTTGCAGAGAGGAACTGTTATTGTGGGACAGTGCAGAGATGCAATGACAGAAGAGATACTGAGTAGAGGCAAGAATGTTCAATACTGAATACAGAAACCATGCTTGTAGGGATTTGATCTGGTCCTGTCATTGGAAAGTCAGTGGACATAGCGTGCAGAGTTCAGGAAAACTCCAAAACATTTTATTCGTAGTTAAGGAGCAAAACGGTAACGAGGGAAAAGGGTTGGATCACTCGAGGACAAAGGAGGAAAGATAAACGTGGAGTCAGAGAAAATGGGTGAGTTTCTTAATGAGTACTTTTCATTCGTATTCACCGAAGGGAGGGACATGGTGGATATTCCAGTTAGGGATAGATCGCTCGTTATTCTAATTGAAGACGACATAATGAGGGATAAGGTATTGTATATTCTAAAAGGCATTAAGGTGGACAAGTCAAAGACCGTATGGAATCTATCCAAGGTTACTAAGGAAAACGAGATGGGAAGTAGTTGGGGCTTAAACAGGTATATTTGCAGTAGCCTTGAATATTGTAGAGATCCCAGAGGACTGGAGAATTGCTAATATTGTCCACTTGTTTTAGAAGGGTAGCAGTGATAATCCAGGTAATTACAGACCTGTGAGTCTGATGTCAATGATGGGTAAGCTACTGGAGAAGAAACTAAGTGATAGGATAAATACCCATTTGGACGAAAATGGGCTTATCAGTGATAGAGAGCATGGTTGTATGCAAAGAAAGCCATGTCTTAAAAATCTATTAGAATTCTTTAATCAGGCGAAAATGTTTATTGATGAGTGAAGGAACGGAGATGTCATATACATGGACTTTAGTAATGTGTTAAATAAGGCTCCCCATGGTAGGTTGATGAAGAAGGTGAAGTCGCATGAAGTCCAGGGTGTTCTAGCCAGATGCATAGAGAACTGGTTGAGCAACAGGAGGCAGAGAATAGTAGTGGAAGGGAACTTCTTTAAAGTGGTGTCCCACAAGTGTCGTGCTGGGGCCACTGTTGTTTGTGATATACATATATGATTTGGAGGAAAGTGTACACTGCCACATTAGCAAGTTGACAGATGATATTTAGATTGGTGAAGTATCATACAGTAAAGAGGTTGTCAGAGAATACAGCAAAATATAGATAGTTTGGAGAGTTGTGTAGAGAAATGCCAGATGGATTTCAGTATGGACAAATGCGAGGTGATGTATTTTGGAAGATGGAATTCAAGAGCGAAATTAACAGGAAATAGAAAAATCCTGGGGGAAATTGGTGTACCGAGACATGTTGTTTCAAATATGAGGTAGTCACTGAGCTGTATCCCCTCATAAAGAATAACCTGTAGCCTCATACCAGGGGCAGGACTGTGCTGACTGCTCACCATGAAGTGAGCAGGATTGATTCTGGAACTTTGCAGGCAGGAATTAGTGGCATATTCATTATTTCTGAAGTGCAACTTTTTTATGGATTGACGAGCTGACAGTGCCTGCTGTGAGGAATATATTGGTTCCGTCTCTACAGAGGAAAGTACAGAAACTAACTTCCAGAAGTGTGAGTGTACAAGGTGACTGATGAAAACGAGAAACTGCAGGAAATTTGAAAATCTCATTGTATTGAATGCTACTAATTTTCTGTATCCGATGAGCTACATCCGAGAGTATCGAGGAGGTGGCAATAGAGCGAGTGAAAGAATTATGATAATTCTTCAAAGCTGGTTAGATTCTGGAATGGGTCCCGCAGACTGGAAAACAACTATTGTAAACCTAAATATTTAGAACAGGATGGAGAGCGAAAACAGAAAATGAAATAGTGTATAGCTTGATATCATCTGTGAGAAAAAATATCTTTGAACATTTTATAACGAATAATTAGACATGTGGAGAATATTATACGATTTGGTAGCGTCTCCCTAGATTGAGAAATGGGCAATGAACTTTTATAAACCTGCTTGTGGAGGATGTCCGTTGTGACTTTGACAATTTAGACGCAGTGGGAATGGAGTACTTGAATTTTCGGAAGATTTTTGACATAGTTGTTTACAGGCGAGTGAAAAATGTTAGAGTCCATGGGTAGGTAGGGTGGAATTATCCTACATGGGTTAAAAAATTGGGAAATGGGGAGAATAAAGAGATTAGTATTTTACTCCGGAGTGAAGGCTTGGGGGTATCACTAGGATCATTGCTTGGAAAATATTTGTTCGCAAGACATAAAAATGATTCAGATGTGGACAACAAATACTAAAGTTTTCATTTTATTTTTAAATTGTGAGAGGTGAGGAAGTGCTGTGTTGTAAAGGACTTGGGCGCCATTGGTCATAAGCCACTAACAGCATTATTATGGGGTTGCAAGTCATTCGGACTGTAAATGATACATGGCCCTTCATGAAAAATGACGAAAGTAGAAGAATTAATATATTTATACTAATGCTAGTGTTTTGTTGAGAGAGTATTGGGGCATTGTGTACAGGTTTGGTCTGCTACATAAATAAAGATCTCCTTGTCGCTGGGGCAATGCAAAGGAGTTTCACCTAACTTAACCTTGCCATGATGTTTCCACGAGGAGAGACTGAAGAAACAAAGTCGTTAAACTGTAGTACTGTGAGGGAATAGGAAGTTGAAAGTTGCTGATTATAAATGGACACTCTGCACGTCCCAAACAGCCATTGAGTGTTTGAGAATTACATACTTTCTGTACAAAGTTAAAAATCACACAACACCGGGTTATAGTCCAACAGGTTTAATTTGAAGCACTCTAGCTTTCGGACCGATGCTCCTTCATCAGGTGGTAGTGGAGGGCTCAATCCTAACACACAGAACTTATAGCAAAAATTTACAGTGTAATGTAACTGAAATTATACATTGGAATATTGATTGTTAAGCCTTTCATCTGTTAGAATATAGTGATAGTTTCACTTCTTTCATGTGTAAATCACAAAACCGTTTTTTAAAAAAGTGCATTCTCGGGTTAGCTGTTAACAATGGTGATAGCTAGACAATATGTTGAAGGTGTTGGCCCCCTGTGTTCTCTGTCTATGCCATGATGTTTAGATTGATTCTAATCTAAAAAGTGAGATAACGGAGTTTTACATAAATTCATGCAGTTTTTGAGCTCAGAGTTCTACATGAATGCATGCAGTTTTTGAGCAAAGTACAATGTAACCCTGCAAGTACAAATTCACCCCACAAAATATATGTGTGCATGTGGGTCTTTGTCTGTCTGTGCGTGTGTCTGTCTGGGCTGGGGGTTGTGAGTGTGAGAAAGTGTATGCGTGTGTGTGTAGTGAGTTCAGAGTGTCTTAAGTCTGTGTGGGGTTGCATGTGTCTGTACGTTTGTGTGTATGTGGGTATAGGAGTACCTGTGTGTGTGAGTGTGTGTGTATAGTGTCTCTGTCTAGTGAAATGGTAGTGAACTGTAATGCGACATAAACCCAAGATCCCGGTTGAGGCCCTCCCTGTGAGTACCGAACTTAGCTATCAGCCTCTGCTCGGCCACTTTTCTCTGCTGCCTATCCCGAAGTCCACCTTGGAGAATGGTCACCCGAAAGTCCGAGGCTGAATGTCATGGACCACTGAACTGTTCCCCACCTGTGAGGGACACCTCCTGTCTGTTGATTGTTGTGTGGTGCCCATTCATCCGTTGTCGTAGCCTTTGCTCAGTTTCCCCAATGTACCATGCCTCCGGGCATCCTTGCCCGCAACGGGTAAGATAGACAACGTTGGCTAAGTCACATAGGTACCTGCCATGTATAAGGTGGGAGGTGTCCCCACGCGTAATAGTGGTTGGTATCTGTGTCCATACTCTGACACGTCTTGCAGCGCCTACCATGACAGGGTTGTATGGAGTTATCCTGTGAGCCGGACAGCTTGCTACGAACCACGAACTGCATGCATTCTTGTAGAACTCTGAGATCAAAAACTGCATGAATTTATGTAAAACTCCGTTATCTCACTTTTTAGATTAGAATCAATCTAAACATCATGGCATAGACAGAGAACACAGAGGGGCAACACCTTCAACATATTGTCTAGCTATCACCATTGTTAACAGCTAACCCCAGGTTTTGTGATTTACACATGAAAGAAGTGAAGCTATCACTGTATTCTAACAGATGAAAGGCTTAACAGACAATCAATTTTTCAATGTATAATTTCAGTTACATTACACTGTAAATCTTTGCTATAAATTCTGAGTGTTAGGATTGAGCCCGCCACTACCACCTGATGAAGGAGCGTCACTCCGAAAGCTAGCGTGCTTCCAATTGAACCTGTTGGACTATAACCTGGTGTCCTGTAATTTTTAACTTTGTACAGCCCAGTCCAACACCGACATCTCCAAATCATACTTTCGGTAGGATGCTTTCTTCCCGATAGTTTGCGTGCCTGTTCTGCGACCCCATGTCTATTGACAGAGAGGTACAGATCCTGAATGAACTCTGGACACATTTAATGTGCATTTACTGTGTGATGCTGCACTGATCGTTACATTGCACAATATCTTCTCAGCAGCTACCATACCTTCATTCTGAAACAATTAATCATTTCCCATTAGCTTCTCACTTCCATCGAGAACATGGGTCTGTTCTCTCAGAGCTGAAAGACTTTGGGAGTAGTTTTTTTTTAAAAATTGGCTTCAAAGAAGAATATACTGAAGTAACATGTGTGCACTATGAGCAACGAAGTCACGCAGATCAATTTGGCGCAGTGAGTCTATGCATTTTCTGCTCTATTTGTTTGTGATGTTGGAACATCTGCGACATCATCGTGTTTCTATGTTAGTGACTTGAGAAACTGAATAACCTCCACCTGCCCCTTTGTAAGTAATTCTGGGTTTGAAATGATCTCTTTCTGATCCCGTGAAAGTGGCACGTGGGGCAGACCAGAGTCCTTGTTTTCCTGTATAACTGGCTGTCCCTCTTCTTGTCCAATAGTGTTGATGGGCTGAATGGCTTTCCCATATTCTTGTGAAACCAGTCTGAGGTGCTGAATGATCTGCACCGATTACTGTGGAAATATGCAGTGTTTAGCACCAGTGAATTGTGCGTGTTACCCACACTTTAAAAGCACGAACTTGAACGTTGTCCAGGTCTTGTTGCACATAGACACAGGCTGTTTCAGGAGCTGACAAATTGTTCTGAACATTATGTGATAGTTACTGAGAATCCGCACTTCTGATCGTTTGTGAATTCAATGTGCTGATGGCCTGCTTCCACGCTACAGAGAATCTATGGAGACAAACTGGAGATGCCTAGGCTAATGAAGGTACCCTGAGGGTCTCGTACAGTATGTCCCACGGCTGAGATAAACATCATCTCCTGTGCTATGAATGACTCTAACCAGGAGAGAGTTCACAATCGATTCTCATGACTGAAATTTTGCTCGGGCTCATTGATGTCATCCTCGGTTAAATACTGACTTGCATTCTTATCCGAACCCGTGTGTTACCACTTTTGTTAATATGAAGAGGTAATGGTGTAGGAGCAGGAGGTGGTTTCTCCAAAGGAAGAGTAGTGAAGGTCATGAATTCGCTTTTCCAAAGAGTTAGAAAAGCTAGATCACTGGAAGTATGAAAACCTTAAGACCGTAAGACAAAGGGACAGAAATTCATCCATAAGACAAAGGGACAAAATTCGTACATTCTGCCCACTGAGTCTACTCCACTATTGAATCATAGCTGATAAGTTTCAGAACGTCATTCTTCCACCTGCTCCCCATTACCCCTAATCCTCTTGACAATTTAAAGATGAATAGACTTTTGACCTGTCAGAGATTTGCAGGCCATTGAGATTTGGACTTCATAGTGGTTTTGAGACTTCTGCAGACCAACCGTGACCTTAGTGAAGGGCAAGGCAGGATTTGGGGCGGGAGTGGGTGAGGTGAACGACGTGTTGCTGTTTTTGATGTTCTTACATTCTGTTATTGGAAAGTTAGTGAATGTTATTTACTTGGATGTTCTGCTTTTGAATGTTGCAGTCAGGGATATGAGACTATTTTGTGAACCACCTCTGGGGTTGATATTCATAGTGATTGTAGATCTAAAACATGACCAGCAAATTAAGCAAAAGGCACAGAACGTAGAGTCTCTGTAAAGAGAGATGAGGGGCTTCGTTTCCAATTACATTTTTAAAAAACTAACCCAAACCGTGTGTAAGAGCTTTGAGGGGCTGAATGGTCTCCTCTGTTTCTGAGTAACAGGTTATATGAGTAAACATGTTTGAGGGGTTGAATAGAATATAAGAACATAGGACTAAGGAGCAGGACTGGGCCATTCGACACTTTGAACATTTTGACACTTTCACCAAGCAGTGAGTTTGTGGCAGATCAGGTTGTGGTCTCCACCACACTTTTCTGTCTGTCTAATTATCTGTGACCCACTTCTCTCAGACATACTTAACTAACTCAGTTTTAATAGATGTAAACAGAGGCACCACAAATTTCTGGGGAAGAGAATTCCCTCTCTAAAAGCCTGTCCAGGATTTTTCCTCACATCTCTTATTGAGTCATACAGCACGGCACTTGTCCACAGTGACTGGACATCCCAATCTGATCTGATATCACTTGCCAGCAATAGGGTCATATCACTCTAAATCATTCCTATTAAAATGTACATCGAGATGCTTTTTATTTATTGGAGCCAGAATCCATCACTTTCTCAGGGAGCTCGTTCTTTACACACAGCACTCTCTGCATGAAAATATTGCCCCTAAATTAACTTTGAAATCTTTTCCTTCTCACCTTAAAACTTTGCACTCCAGTTTTTGATTCCCCAGTGCATGGAAAAATGCCTTGGTTATTCATACTATCCATGCCGCTCATGATTTTATAAACCTCTGTAATGTCCTCCCTCAGCCATTCCATAGTAAAAAGTACCAGGTTGTCCAGCCTCTCGCGGTAGACCAAACCCTCCCATCCTGGCAAAATCCTTGTAAATCTTTTCTTCACCCTCGAATGTTTAACAAGGTCCTTCCTGTAGCAGAGTGAACCGAGCTGAACGCAGTATTTTAAATGTGGCCTCACCAACGTCCATGACGTCCTAACTCCCATTCTCAATGCACTGATCAATAAAGACAAGCATATCAAGTGCCTTCTTCATCACCCTATCTACCTGCAACTCCACTTTCAAGTAACTACGGCCCTACACCCCTTTGATAAACAGCATTCCCAAGCCTGCCCTCCCCATTCACTGCATAAGTTCTGCACTGCTTTATCTTACCAAAATGCAATACTACATTTTTATTTAAACTAAATTTCATCTGCCGCTCCTCGGCCCATTGGCCCATCTGATGAAGGTCCCATCCTACTCTGAGATAATTTTCAGCACTACATCGCAAATGTTGATGTCATCTGCAAACCTACAGGCATATATTCGCATCCAAATGATTCATATATATGATGAAAAGCAGTATACTCAGCACTGATCTTTGCGGCACACTGCTGGTGACAGGCCTTCAGTCTGAAACACAACCCTTTATGCTCACAATCTGACTGCTAGCTTCAATCCAATATTGAATTCAATTGGCTAGCTCTACTTGGATACATTTATGACCTAACCTGACTAACTTGCCTGCTATCTGGAATCTTGTTGAACGCCTTGCTGAAGTCTATTTGGACAAATTCTGCTGCACTACTTTCGTCAATCTTTTTTGGCATCACTTAAAAAAACACAATCAAGATAGTGAGACATGATTTCCCATATACAGAGCCGTGTTCATGATGCCTAATCAGTCTTGCCTTTGCAAATACATGTAAACCAATCCTTTCAAATCCTTTCCAACAACTTACCCAGTACTTATGTCAGGATCACCAGTCTATAGTTCGAGTCATAATTTTCTATCCTCGTTGCATTCTCCACTGGTTATAGCAAATGTTTAATTGAAACAGTTTGGTGATAACAGACCTCAGACTTGTCAGGGTCAATGTTATGAACAAGTCAGGCAGGTTTTTTAATCTGTTAAAATTAACAGATTTATGGCCAAAACAAAGTTATTCAAACTGTGATGGAAAGAAGAATGATAAACAGTTTGGATATTGGAAATATGTCCACTAATGTTTCACTTTCTAAAAATACTGATACATGCGCACACTTGATGACAAACTGAAAAATAAAGTCTTGATTTTAAAAAGTATGACCAAATATTAATTGAGATCATGGCAAAGGAAAATTGAGAGATTGCATCAAACACTATTCAGCTTATCCAGTTAATGTTTTCTTATAAGCTGCTGGTGATGGGATTTCTTCCTGAAACAGTTAGAATCGCCTGAATTCGCTCTGCATTAGGCAGTGGGGAAATTCCATTGAATCCTCATCAGGAATCATCTACGAGTAGTAAAACTGACTGAGGGGTTTTCAACTCACACATATTGCTGTGAGGAGAACAAGGAAACAGAGAGGGAACAATAGGCCGGCCCTTCTCGGAAGTATTACATTGTCTCCCTCTTGAGTCGAATCACTCAATGCTATCTGAAGCCAAACTGCACCGTGCAAGGTCTCCATTAACGTTGTCCAACAAGTGTTACTCTATCACACCCCCTGCACCATGTAAGTACATCATTGCTGCTGTCATACCCGGAGCTATTTCTTTCATAACTAATGACCCCACTTGATTTGAAGGTGCATTTATATGTACCTGTGCAATTTAAAAATAAAAAAAGTTTCATATATTCACAATATCTGTTTTTAACGATTGTGTCTCATTCTTTAATGACTTCCCCAGTTTTATTCTCCACAGAAGAAAACCATCTATCAGTTAGTCACCAGTTATAATGTCGACGAAATGTTTTATGGTCAATGAGGACATCTCTTATTCTCAGGGCTAAACTGTGAATCTTTCAGAGCATAATGTATTTTGAGCTCCAATCAATTCAAGCCCTTATTCTGAGTCATTAATCTAGATTGTAAATTGTTGATGACTGCACACTGATCCTTGAGGAATTGCACGAAGTACAGCATTCCAACCTTGAAATCAGTAATTTTCTCTACTCGGTCTTCCCTGCTGGCTAACCTCAGCTCCCCGTTCCTGAAGTTGTAGCCTGGAAAGTTTTCATGGACTCCTGCTATGATGTTTTGCTGGTTGTCGAAATGTTTCTGCTGTCAGATCATCGGGTGGATGTCGTACTGCCAATTATCATGATCCCTGAGAGTTTAAAAGACGAGCACAACATATAGACTAACATTTGAGTAGACCGCTGCACGGTCCAAAATGCTGTCTTTCAGATGCAGTAAAACATCTTGTCTTCCCTCAAAATCAAGTTCTACGTTTTCCACGAACATGTGTTCAGGAGGAGGGGAGATTTCCTATCAGCCTGGTGAAGATGTGTTTTTTTTAACAACAACACCAATACAGATAATCGTCGTCATTAATTTGTTTTTTGGCTGTGGATGTTGTGTGGAAAAATTGCCGCAGTCCCTACACATTGAAATAAAAAGAAGTTGTCTTTGAGTGGTGACCTTATAAAGGTTTAGAAACTCATGAAGGACATAGATAGAGTAAATAAGCAAGTTCTTTTCCTCAGAGTGGGAAAGGCCAAATCCAGGGGATATTGGTTTAAAGTGAGAGGGAAAAGCTTTAAAAGAGACCTAGTGGACAACTTCTTTTCCTGCAGAGGATTGTGTATGTACAAAATGAGCTGTCAGAGGAATTGGTGGAGTCAGATACAATTACAACAAAAACAGTTCTTCGTCCAAATACACAGAACAGCATTGGGCCCACATCTACACCCCAATATGCCAACATAATCGTACACAAGTTCATTGCTGCACAGGGACTCCAAACAGCACTGTGCAACAGATATAATGGCAACATTTTCTTCCTCTTAATCAATGGCGAGGAGTTACTAAAACAACTACACAGTGATATCAAGATATTTCATCCTATCATCAGATTTGCCATGCACTACTCTTTAGCATAGAGTAAATAGGCAAAGTATTTTCCCTGGGGTCGGGGAGTCCTGAACTAGAGGGCATAGGTTTAGGATGAGAGGGGAAAGATATAAAAGAGATCTAAGGGGCAACCTTTTCACGCCGAGGGTGGTACGCGTACGGATTAGCTGTTAGAGGAAGAAGTGGAGGCTGGTACAATTGCAACATTTAAGAGACATTTGGATGGGTATATGAGTAGGAAGGTCTGGAGGGATATGTGCCGGGTGCTGGTAGGTGGGACTAGATGGGGTTGGCATATCTGGTCGGCATGGACGGGTTGGACCGAAGGGTATGTTTCCTTGTTGCACATCTCCCTGACTGTCTGACTTTATATCAACTGTAGGGAAATAGATGGTGACACCTTGCAATATGTTCATATTACAGAGGAGGAAGTGCTGGATGTCTTGAAACACATAAAGGTGGATAGATCCCCAGGATCAGGTGTACCCTAGAACTCTGTGGGAAGCTAGAGAAGTGATTGCTGAGATATTTGTAACATTGCTAGTCACAGGTGAGGTGTCGGAAAACTGGAGGTTGGCTAACGTGGTGCCACTGTATAAGAAGGGTGTTAAGGATAAGCCAGGGAACTATAGACCAGTGAGCCTGACCTCGGTGGTGGACAAGTTGTTGGAGGGAATCCTAAGGAACAGGATGTACATGTATTTGAAAAGGCAAGGACTGATTAGGGATAATCAATACGGTTTGTGCGTGGGAAATCATGTCTCCCAAACATGATTGAGATTTTTGAAGAAGGAACAAAGAGGATTGATGAGGGCAGAGCGGTAGATGTGATCTATATGGACTTCAGTAAGGAGTTCGACAAGGTTTCCTATGGGAGACTGGTTAGCAAGGTTAGATCTCACAGAATGCAGGGAAAACTAGCCATATGGATACAGAACTGGCTCAAAGGCAGAAGACACAGGGTGATGGTAGAGGGTTATTTTGCAGACTAGAGGCCTATGGCCAGTGGAGTTCCACAAGGATCGGTGCTGGATCCTTTACTTTTTGTTATTTACATAAACATTTTAGATGTGAGCATAAGATATACAGTTAGTGAGTTTGCAAATGACACCACAGTTGCAGGTGTAGTGGACAGCGAAGAAGGTGATCTCAGATTACAACAGGATCTTGATCAGATGGGCCAATGGGCTAAGAATGGCAGATGGCGTTTAATTTGAATAATTGTGAGGTGTTGCATTTTTGGGAAAGCAAATCTTAGCAGGACTTATAGATTTAATGGTAATGTCCTGGGGAGTGTTGCTGAACAAAGAGATCTTTGAATGCAGGTTCTTAGCTCCTTGAAAGTGAACTCGCAGCTAGATAGGATAGTGAAGGCGGCGTTTGGTATGCCCACCAACTTGTCCACCACCGATGTCAGGAACACCAGTCTATTGTCGCCTGGTTTTTCCTTCTCCGTTTGTTTAAAAATGGCACAATATTAGTAAACCTAATGTCTTCCAGCTCCTCCTCTATGGCATCGTTTGGTCAAAACATCTTTGGAAAGGACCCAGCAATCTGTCCACAGCTTTCCAGAGAGTTCTTGCGTACACTGATCAGGCCAAAACGGCACATTCTTTAACATAGCATGTGGTTCGCATATGGGATGAAATATGCAGTACACCAGAACTGCAAAAAGAAGAAGAGGAACACCTATACAAGGTATTCGCCAAAAACGGATACCCCCACAACTTCATCAACAGATGCCTAAGAGAAAGACCACGGAACGAGGACATACCACAACCAAAAGGACTAGCCACACTACCATACATCAGGAGCATCTCAGAACTGAGAGCCAGACTACTGCGACTCCTAGGACTCATAACGGCACACAAACCAACAGCCACGCTCAGACAACAACTCACCAGAATGAAGGACCCGATACCCAACATGAGCAAGACGAATGTAGTGTACAAAATACCACGCAAGGACTGAACTAAACACTATGTAGGACAAACAGGAAGACAGCTAACAATCCGCATACATGAACATCAACTAGCCACGAAACGACACGACCAGCTATCCTTAGTAGCCACACCCACAGACAACAAGCAACATGAATTCGACTGGGACAACACTACTATCATAGGGCAAGCCAGACAGAGAACAGCCAGTGAATTCCTAGAGGCATGGCATTCATCCACAAACTCCATCAACAAACATATCGACCTGGACCCAATATACCAACCACTACAGCGGACAGCTGAAACTGACAACCGGAAGCGGCAGGGACAGACCACTTTCAACACCGGAGGAAACATCAAAGAAGCGCTTCGCAGGAGGCTCCCAAGCACTGATGATGTCGCCTAGCCAGTGGACGAAACGTTTGCAACAAAAACTTCCAGCTTCGCGAACAGAACCACAGCAACGAGCACCCGAGCTACAAATCTTCGCACAAACTTTGAACAATTACGGGATGAAATCCCTGAGGGTATAATGGATATGGGTAAAGTTACAACGTTTAAAAGACATTTGATTAAGTCCAAGAATAATAGAAAGTTTAGAAAAACATGGGCCAAATGCAGGCAGGTGGAACTGGTTTAGTTTCAGATGATGGTCAGCATGGGCTGATAGGTCTGTTGCCAAAAAACGTGTATAACTCTATGACTCTATGTGTGTTTGTTTGTCCAAGTACGTGCCTGCATAGTTCAGTCCCTGTTTGTCTCTTTCCATGTATATGTGTGTATGTGAGTTTGTGTGTGTGCCCCTCTGTGTGTACGTAATTCTCAGTGCATGCTATGCTATTCCTGCATTAGTGTGTATATGTATGTTTGTATCTCTGTCTCTGCAATGGAAACCCGTTTTGTTTCTGGGTGAATCATTAAAATGGAGATCAAAGCCTCGTTCCCTCCCTGTCCCTCTCCCTCTCCCTCTGTCTGTCCCCTTTTGTTTAAAATAATACAATTATACAATCTACTGGTCTGTTTTAGGACTTTTCAATCGTTTCTCACATGCATGAGTATTTTAAGAGTAATTCACTAAACCTGGCAAGTTATGGAAAGTGCAATAAAATTCATCTCATCTCTTTACAAAATGGTTCATTCGGTCTTGCTTGGATATAAGTGCAACAGAAACGCTGTTTAATGTGTATAATATGTGCCAGGAATACTGCCCAAAGACAAATCATTTCCACATTGCAGAGGGAGCACAGACATTTCACAAAATGTGCAAGTTCTGCTCTGAGGGCCTCAGTACTACGCCAATCCTCGCCACTCCAAGTGTGTGTGTGTGTGTGTGTATGTGCGCACAAACGCGCGTGTGTTGATGGTGTTGTCAGCTGGATGGTGCTGTCAGCTGCCGCCGTCCCTATTGCCCTCCCGAATGGTTTTCACCCTCTGCCACAAACGCTTGAACAGTTGCGAGGGGAGCCCAGCAAAGGGCGGCACGGTGGCACAGTGGTTAGCACAGCGCCAGAGACCATGGTTCAATTCCCGCCTCAGGCGACTGACTGTGTGGGGTTTGCACGTTCTCCCTGTGTCTGCGTGGGTTTCCTCCGGGTGCTCCGGTTTCCTCCCACAGTCCAAAGATGTGCAGGTCAGGTGAATTGGCCATGCTAAATTGCCCGTAGTGTTAGGTTAGGGGAAAATGTAGGAGTATGGGTGGGTTACGCTTCGGCGGGGCGGTGTGGACTTGTTGGGCCGAAGGGCCTGTTTCCACTTTGTAATTAATCTAATCAAAGACTGACAACAGAAAGCTCAAAAGGTCTGGTAGCATCTGTTGAGAGAAATGGAAGTTAACATTCTGCGTCGAGAGAGTGTTCCTCAGAACTCATATCAGGGGGATATTACATCATTTTAAACACACCAGAGACTGCCAACAGGCCCCATACATATACACGCAAAGACAACACACGAATCCAGAGACATAGAGATATTCACTAATACACCGACACTGATGCAGACATGTAGAATCTGTCAGTTTTTCCCTTGCTGCATGGTGAGCTTTTGAATATTTCAGTCGCTCTGTGTGGTGCTATGTCAGTATTTCAGTATGTCCTTGGAGAATGTATCAGCATTGCACTTTCTCACACTAATAGTTTTGTCAGTATTTCTGTGTCGAGCGTGACTGTAGTGTAATTGCAATGTTGATAGATACCAAACCTGAAAGAATTGTAATGTGAATGGACGACAGTGTGGAACTCCATCAGAACAGCAACAAGTTAACGTAGCGTACATGTATATGGCAGATGAGGATCAATACAGAACAGTGTGAGATGATGTTTATTGGTAGCAAGAACAATGAAAGACAATATAAACAAACCGCACCGTTATAAAGGTGCTGCAGGAGATGAGAGCGCTGGGTGTATATTAGCACAGATTATTGAAGATATCAGGGCTAATAGGGAGATTAATACATATCGTGGATCAGTTTTAGTATCTGTGCTGTTTACTGGAAGATATGCAGAAGGGACCCTCCATACACCGTTCTTGCGAGGTGGTGGAGACCGAGACCATGGAGACTTCATTTACACCAGTTCGATACAAAGGGAGATGGCATTAGGTCAACGGCTTCTAAATTGTGCCACAAGGAAACGGAACTGACAGTGGGTTTAAAGTCAGAATAGTTCTTCACTAAATATTGCTCCTTACTTGGTTTCTTAGTTAAAGTAGACGTTGGGAAATTGTTTCCATTGAAAGGAGTGTCTCGGTCCCGGAAGGCTTTGAGTAAAGGGAAGTGTTTTTAGAACGGTGGGCGGCACGGTGGCACAGTGGCACAGTGGTAAGCACTGCT
>NC_057759.1:4761116-4785278 GCF_004010195.1 Chiloscyllium plagiosum
GTAAAGAATGCGAGATGATTAGTTAAACTCAGGGTCCGGTCACAGATAAGGGGGAAGCATATGTCAGGGAGAGAGCAGGAACAGAGTTTTTTTCAATATCCATTCACGGGATGAAGGTGTCGCTGGCTAAACCAGCCTTCATTGCCCATCCCTAACAGCCTAGAGGGCAGTTGAGGGTGAGTCGGATTGCTTTGGATCCGGAGTCACATATAGGTCGGTCCTGGTAGGGATGGCAGCTTGCTTCCTCACAGAAGGTTAGTGAACCAGTTGGGTTTTCTGAATTAGAAAGTGGAATCATGATCATCATTATACTCTTAATTCCTGATTGAAAGTGAAACCGTAGAAGTATCTAAAGACAGTTGGAGTGCACCTATGAAGAAAATCGGGTGCCAAAAATGTGACATGAGGTAGCATTGGCAAATAAAGTTATGGAGAAACCAAAAGAATTCTGCATATACATTAAGGACAAAAGAATAGCTCTGGAGAGAATATACTCCCTTCAAGATCAGCAACGTTGCCGATGTGCAAAACTACAGGACATGGAGAAGTTACCAAACAAGGATTTTTTTTACTGTACTGGAGGATATGGATGTTTGAGAACTTGGTAAATAAATAATGACATCTTGAAAAGTATCTGTATTAGAGAGGAGGAGACGCTGGTGGTCTTAAAATGTATAAAGTTGGTGAACTGATCAGACATATCCTAGAACTCTGTGGGAAGCTAGTGAAGTGATTTCTGAGCCCCTTGCTGAGATATTGTTTGATTGACACCCACAGGTGAGATCCCAGAAGACTGGAGGTTGGATAAAGTGTAGCCATTGTTTAAAGAATTTAAGAAATGTGGTAAGGAAAATTGTGGGTACTATATCCTGGTGAACCTGACGTCAGTGGAGGGCAACTTGTTGGAGGGGATTGTGAGGCACAGGATTTACATGTATTTGTAAAATCAAGGACTGATTAGCGACAGCCAACGTGGCGTTGCACGTGCAAAATCATATCTCACTAACTTGATTGAGTTTTTTTTCGAGAAGTCAAAACGTGTGGTGCTAGAAAAAGCACAGCAGTTCAGGCATCATCCAAGGAGAAGGAAATTCGATGTTTCGGGCATGAGCCTTTCATCAGGGATTGCTGATAAAGCAGTACGTATTTTTACCCTTATTTATGGTCTCTAGAAATTTCTCTACGAGATGCTGCATGCAGCTGTTTGTTATTTTATCCCTGTCTCCTTTTACAAACTAAGTGGAATGTAAACAACCCTGCATTGTTCTGGAGCTCATACAACACAGAAAGAGGAAAGATTACAAGAATTGTAAGATTAATGCTCCATCTCTCAGCAACTCTCACACATTCAATGCAGAGCGAGTAAATGTTTCCTTTTATTTTGATATGATAAAAGATACAAGGAAGGGGTTAACTGAACATGTTCAGCGACTATCATTAATGTCAATCTCTATGGATTTTACTTACCCCAGTGGAGGGTCTCCATCTTTTAATGATAAATTGGCTACACTCAATGATGTATCCCATAATATATGCGGAAGCATCACTGACAGCATCAATTGGTCTAGAGAGAGGGTGTGGAGAAATCAGAATCTAAGAACATTAAACTGGAACATTGCAACAATGGGCACGGTTAATCCATTTGTGTTTGAGGGACTTCTGTATACTGTTAGTTGCCATTATTATTGTTGATCTATTTTCTACCTTCGATTACTTAATATCTTTACAATTGTGTCCTGGCTATCCTTGGTGTTCCTGGTAAGTCTTATTGTCCAGTAAGTATTTGTGTTTAAAAAAGGTATCACTATATTGTTGTTCTTTTCTTTTACTCTGCATTCCTTGCCACCATTGTTCCTGCTGTGACTCTGAATCTGGCTATTCAGTGCACAAACCACTACTAACTGCAACAATGAGCATGTTAATTCATTCTGTTCCTCTGCTTCTGACATTGTCCAACGTGCCATCTCTCTGTTGACCTACACAGTTCTAGCTGTGAACACTGATTAATTGTACCACTGTTTTTGTTATTTAAATATTGGGAGCATGGTCACTGCCTTCTGGTTACAAACTCCGTTTCCTTTCTTTGACTCCATACCATTCCTGGCCAATATCTGATGCTGAGACAGAGGAATCACATCTGTGGGGATTCCTTTGGCCACGATCTGATTCTTGACAAAATACCCTGACCATTCCTAATTGTAACTACCATCCCCTCCAGAATATATTTCATTGGCTCATCCCATCTGTTATTTGAACCTTGAATTATGAACTACGGCCTTAATGATACCACTAATTCGCTCTTGACTCTCCCAGCTTCAAACCTGCAGAAGCAATTCTGAGTCGAAACTCCACGGCTCATGTCTGAACTTACACCTAAATCTCATCCATCTATCACACTTTGCACAATGATCTTCATTATAGAGATGCTAGAGTTGTACTGGAGTAGACAATGTCAAAAATCAAAATGTATTAGGTTACAGTTCTGATTGCAAGCTGTCGGAGTGCTAATCCTTTTTCCAAGCCTGAGGACGGAGCTCAACTCCGAAAGCTTGCAATCTTCAAATAAACCTTTTGGACTACAACCTGCTGTTGTTTGATCTTTAATGCCATCGATATTGCTATTGGGTCTGGCATCATCTTTGTTTTAATATTCTCAAGGACGTCATCACATCTGTCCATGAAATGTCCGTCTGTCTCTCTGTCAATTACACAAACCCCTTGTTAGTTGTTCATAATGAAACATGTTTCCTGTATCACTGTTCTATCTCAAAGAATGTTTTTTCACATCTAATACCGCGCACACACACACATTTCTGTAACTTGTAGTGGTGAAATGGAGATAGAAGGGAATAATTACTGGAGGCCCAACTTACTGTGACTCACAGTATGGGCTGTGAATTTTCCCATGGTATGTTATTATCTTGAAAAGCATAACACTAATATGCTGACAAAGGTTTGCAATACTCCTCATGCTAGGCCGACAGCCCAGTTTATGGAGCAATATACTAGAGTGGTCTATATAGCTCTCCAGACTGGGCTCTCCATACTCCGTCTCCATTCATTGACCGTGGATATATGATGGTGATGAGGCAAATGCAATGTTTTCTCCTTCATCAGGGAGCTGCCAGGAATATCCTTCTCTTCCCAGAATAGCGGGATTCCCGGTGGTGTACATGGCTCTGCGGGGTCCACTGTCAACCGAGAGAAGTAGAGGAACTGAAGGAACTCTCTTCCCATTAGTGTTGCAGTATGACTATGCATAGTGCATCATGCTGGTGAATCATGTCCTGGTAGCAGCCACAGTCTCTTCATTCAGAATCAGACAGGCATTCCAATCATCTTCGGGTCTACATGTAGGAAGAAAATTTGGTAGGTTTGATAACGTCCACCGCTCCTCTTCAACACTCATCACAACTGACCAACTACATCAACATATCCCGTGCGTACTGAGAAAACTTTGGTCACTGTGAACATCAGGGAGCAGACCATCAGGGAGATGGACCAACACTTCTGATGACTGAACTGGTCAGAGTGAATCCGACAGTATACACCGTATCACTAAGTTCTGTAATCTCTCTCCATTTCAGTAACATACTGCCTTCCATTCTTCCTGTAACAAGACACGTTATATTTCACGTTTTGTCCACCTGTCAAACTCTTTTCCATTGACTTTTCCTATCTCTATCTATGTGCAGATTCTCCACCTGCTCTTGATAATTTAATTTTCTTCTCAGCTTCGTGCCATCACCAAACTTAGTTCGAATACTATGGTACCACTCTTCAAGATCATTGATATAGATTGAAAATTGTTGATGACTTCGCACTGGTCACTGTGTGACTTCACTGGTTATGTTCTGCCAAACTGATTAACTCTGAGTTATCCCGATGCCTACTTCATGTTTGATCACCAAGCCTCACCCATTTACGTGTAGCATATTCGATGGGCTGAGTAAGAGCTAGGAGCATCAGTCGGCAATCCAGCCACTGTAGCCTGCTCCACCATTGAATATTATCATGGTTAATGCCATAACTCCCACAGTTCCATTTTTCTGCCTGTTCTCCATAACCCTACATTTATGCAATCTCCCAGCATCTTCTGCACTCTGTAGCAGTGAATTGCACAGGGTCTCAAACCTTTCAGAGAAGTATGTTCTCCTCACCCCTGTTTTAAATCTTCTCTGCCTTATCCTAAAACTATTATCTCTTGTTCTAGATCGCCTCACATGAGGAAACATCCACTCCATTTCGACATTGTCAATCACCCGTAGTATCTTCTGAACCTCAATGAGATCTCTTATTCTTCTAAACTCCAGCGAATATAGGCCTGAGCTACTCAGTCTCTCTTCACAAGACAAACTCGTCATCTCTGGAATCATTCCAGTGAGTCTCTTCTGAGTTGCTTCTAATGCAACTGCATTCCATCTGCAGTCAGGGCAGCAAAACTGCACAAAGTACTCCAATTGCGGTCTCACTAATACCTTGTAGATTTACAGCAATTCTTCCCTTGTTTTATAGTCTATTCTTTTGCAAAGAAACACTGAAATTACACTTGCCTTCCTCATAATCTGCAGTACCTGCATGTGAGTTTTATGTGATATGCATAAGGGCATCTGGATGCCACTCAGTGTAAGCACTCTGAAGTTACTCTGCATTTGGATAATAAGTTGCAATTCTGTTCCTCTGATCAAAATGGATAAACCCTTAGTTATTCATGTTAAATTTTATCTACCAAATGCTGGCCCATTCATCGAAACTTTTCATATCAGTTAGTTTTTTTTTCACATATTAACTGCATAAACCTACATTTCCACCAATTTTGGCATCATCTGAAAGTTTGGCTGGAGGGTTTTCTATCCTCTTATCGAATTAATACAATAAATGAAAAAAGTAAGGGCCTGTGGTCTGAACGCTGTGGCACACCAAAAGTTGTCAACCAAGCTGGAGAAGTGAAATGGATTCATCCATTTATTGTGTGTGAGTCAGCCTTCTGTTGCTGACTCCTTCTGGTGATCTTTGTAAAAATAAGACCATTTTTCATTCTTGTAGCTCCAATGGATAAAGATCACCCTGATTATCCTGTCCTTATAAGTTAACTTTATCATTGCAGAAGTCAATTATGGAAACATCTCTGAGCTACTTCCAAAACAGTAATATCCTTTCCTCACTGAGGAGATCAATTCTGAACACACTACTTCAGATGTGATCTCAATAAGACCATGTACAGCCAGAGCAACACTTTGCCAGCCTGCTGTGAGGTTCCCATTCAGGTTAGAACACTCTCAACTCTCTGGGGAATGCACAGCATTGTTGAAAGTGCATGTCCTTGTCTAATCTACCGGCATAACTGTAGATCTGGTGAAAATGTCACAATGACACTTGAGAAGAATGATTAAGATATGATTGAGTGGTTTCAGTATCTCGACAGAACTCGCCAAGTATCTCGCCTGAATTTGCCATTAATCTCCACAGTGCCCACGTCGTTCATATTATACAGAATCTGCTAAGGCGGAGGTTAGAAGCAGCCAGGAGAAGCAAACGTTGATGTAAGTTATATGTCAAAGTCAAAACCGCAACACAATTGGCATGTTGTAGAACAGAAAATTAGATATGCAGGTTTGTGTGCACTACAGTAATAATGGACAGCTTCAAGTTTTTCTAAACCATGTTTGAACCCAACTGAATGATATTGCTGGGAAAAATAGTTTTATGAGCATGTAAGAGATGATTCGCTTTAACATTATTTTGAGCACCGGGGTAGATATTGGGCTTGTTTGGAAATGATGTCTGGTGATCGGAAGAGGTAATTGAAAACCTTGCAGTAAAGGAACCTTTGAGAATAGTGATGATAAAAATTTTATATGACGTCAGAATGCAAAACCTTGTTTCTATAATGGTAAGACACCTGAAGTGTGCAAGCTATCATGAGGAGCATGTTGACTTCAACGTATTAGCTAAGAACATTGAAAAGAGATTTAATGGCTGTTGTTTAATTAAACACCGTAAGATATGCAATATACATATTCCCATCACAGTGACAAGAGTAAAAAGGAAAGGTGACTCAATGATGGTTAACAATAAAAGTTAAAGATTGCATTAGATGAAAGGAAACGTCTCAGAAAAATGCCTGATATTGTCAGAAGCCATGGATTTAACGTCATTTCGGACCCAGCAAAGGAACACCAATAAACTGACATGGAAATCAAAGAGAACAAGAATGCAAACTAACAAGAAACATCAACAAAGTGAAGGCAAGTTCAAAGGTGGAGTCGTGAATATCCAGACAGGTTAATTTATTCCAGAGAACTAAGAAATTACAGTGCGACTAAACAGTTACTTTCATGTCGATCTTCGTAGAGGCAAGATTATTTTATGAGGAAACTCTGTCTTTGTTCTCTCGTGATTCAGAAAATGCAAGGTGATCTCAGTGAAACTTAGAAAATTCACACAGATGGGATTGACTAACACAGGGGTATGGAGAATTACAAACAGGCAAGGTTAGAGAGAATGCGAAGATACTCTAAAAGTACGTCAAGCGGAACAGCATACGTTGAGAACAATTAGCACTGATTGGAAATCAAGGGGGCATCTATGTGTGTAGCTGAAGAACATTGATATATTATTACATGAGTGCTTCACATCTGTTTTATTTGGGAGAAGGAGGTTGCAGGTACAAAATTCGAGAAGTTGGTCTTTGAAGCTCTTGAACAGATTGATTGAATATGAGCGCAGGGATTGGGGGCTTTCTCTGGTACAAAATTGGATCAACCACCAGGTCGGAATCAGTTCTACCTCAGGCTGCTCTTCGACAAAAGGCCCTGACCAAAACGTTTCAGTAGAATTTGTCTACAAGAGAGGTGTCAGAGGACTGGACAACAGCTAATGTGGAGCCATTTAACAGGAAAATGTTGACCAGAGAGTATCAGGTCAGTGTCATGGAAACTATTGGAGGAAATACGGAAAACGAAAATTCATCCACATTTACAGAGACAATGATTGATCAGGGATCGTCATCATGACTCCATCAGAGGGAAATCATGCCTAACGAGGAGGTATTTTATATAGATTTTCATCAAGGCCTTTGACAAAGCCCCAGAAGTGAAGCTGATAAATGAAACCGAATCCGACAGTATCAATTTTAAAAATTATTTTAAGATGATTTTTGAAAGGTTTTGGGGAAGTTTCAGGGTTAAGTTCTTTCCACAGAGTGTGGTATGTGCTTGTAATGCATTGCCAGCGTTGATAGTAGAGTTAGATACGTTAGGAATATTTAAGTATTTCTTACAGGAGGATAGAAAAATGGCAGAACATTGATGGCCGAAGGGGCTATACTCCTCTGTACTGTTCTTGTTCTATTTTCTACAGCATTCGAAAAGTCAGACGGGCAGATCAATGACAGATGGAATTTAAACCTGACCTCCAAGGTATATGCAGGGCAGTGAGTTCTGAAGCCAGGCGTCAACACTGGGAATAGCAATAGCACGCTGACCAGTGTACATAGGCTACCAAGCTGTATCATTGAAAAGGATCTGGATCTCTTGGTACACCAGACAGTGAAAGCAATATCGCAGGAGCAGAAAGCAGTTAAGTTAACAGATTGTATGTTAACCTTTACTTCGAGGAGATTTGCATACAAGAATCAGGATGTCTTACTGCAGCTGTACTGGGCCTTGGTTCGACCCCATCTCCAATATTGTGCAGCATTGTGTGCAGTTTTGGTCTCTTTACGTAATAAAGGACAAACCTGACACTGAGAGAGTGCCGCGAAAGATGACTGGACTGATCTCTGGGATGACAGGCTTGTTGTGAGAGCAGAGATTGATCGACTGGGCCTGTATTACATATGGTTAAGGAATATGAGTGGAGATCTCAATGAAATATGTAAAACTCTTGACAGGGTGAGACTTATTGGAAGCAGGGATGAAATCCTCCGGCTAAGACGTCTAAAACAATTGAATACAGGCATTCCACTCTGCATCGAGATGAGAATAAATGTCTGGTCTCAGAGACCGGTGAACCTGGGGAATTTTCATCCACATAAGGTACTGAATATAAATAAGGATTTTTTTTGACAGTGTAAGGATAGTGATAGAGTGGTGATAGAGGATCAGGCATCATTATATTGAATCGAGAGAAAAATGATGGACTGAAGAGAGTACTGCAGTTCCTATTTATATTTTTTTCCGTTTGTTGATCACATTAAGGGATATGTACATTTATGGGAAAAGTACATTGAGTAGATGTTAGGCCATGAACTCGAATGGGGACGGCTCAATGCGTTGATTGGCCTACTCCTTGCCCGATGTTTCTGTGCAGTCTGTGGGAAAGCTCTGTAAGTGTTGCCACAGACTCTCATGTTAGGAAGAAGGCCTCTTCAGGGTCAACAGAGCGTGTTTCCGGTTCCCTTTTCCAATACCGACACTTGTGCTGGATGTGCTCTCTGGTTTTAACCTTTAAGACCCTGGAGGAGTTTGATGCAATTGAGTGTCTTGCTTGTCCATTTCAGAGACCATTGAAGAGGTTATCACATGCCTTTGTGTCTGGAGTCACTTTTAGGACAGACGAGCAAAGCGGGGAAATTTGCTTTCTGAAGATATTATGAAGAAGCAAATTTGTGTCTGCAATCGAGATTGGCTTTCAAGGTCACTATTACAACACAATATTTTAGATCTCGAGATTTTATTAATTGTTTTTAACTTCTGCCAATTGACAGAACATTAGCCTGATCTGGATTGGTAATCCAGAGGCATTTCCACAACAGCATCAGCTACGCATGAGACCGATCAGAAACAGAGCATGTGATTTCTGTGCTGCTTGACAGTTGTTTTGAGCATGTAACTCTGAAGATGGACGAGGGACATCCAGTAGATGTAGTGTACCGGGACTTTCAGAAAGCTTTTGATAAAGTCCCACATAGGAGGTTAGTGAACAAAATTTGGGCGCATGGTATTGGGGGCAAAGTACTAACTTGGATTAAAAGTTGGTTGGCTGACAGGAAACAACGGGTAGTGATAAACGGCTCCATTTCGGAATGGCAGGTAGTGACCAGTGGGTTACCGCAGGGATCAGTGCTGGGACCGCAGCTTTTTACAATATATATTAATGATATAGAAGATGGTAGTAGTAATAACATTAGCAAATTTGCTGATGATACTAAGGTGGGTGGCAGGGTGAAATGTGAGGAGCATGTTAGGAGATTACAGGGTGACCTGGACAGGTTGGGGAGTGGTCAGATGCATGGCAGATGCAGTTTAACGTGGATAAATGTATGGTTATTCACTTTGGTGGCAAGAACAGGAAGGCAGATTACTACCTAAATGGAAATCAGTTTAGGCAAAGAGGCAGTACAAAGAGATATGGGTGATCTTGTACACCAGTCAACGAAGGTAAGCATGCAGGTATAGCAGATAGTGAAGAAGGCTAATAGCATGCTGGCCTTCATAACAAGAAGGATTGAGAATAGAAGCAAAGAGGTTCTTCTGCAGCTGTACAGGGCCCTGGTCAGACCACACCTGGAGTATTGTGTGCAGTTCTGGTCTCCAAATTTGAGGAAAGACACTTTGTCTATTGAGGGAGTGCAGCCGTAGGTTCACGAGGTCGATTCCTGGAATGGCGGGACTACCTTATGCTGAAAGATTGTAGCTACTGGGCTTGTATACCCTTGAGTTTAGAAGACTGAGAGGGGATCTGATTGAGACATATAAGATTATTAAAGGATTGGACACTCTGGAGGCAGGAAGCATGTTTCTGCTGATGGGTGAGTGCCAAACCAGAGGACACAGCTTAAAAATGCAGGGTAGACCATTTAGGACAGAGATGAGGAGAAACTTCTTCACCCAGAGAGTGGTGGTTGTGTGGAACGCTCTGCCCCAGAGGGCAGTGGAGGCCCAGTCTCTGGATTCATTTAAGAAAGAGTTGGATAGAGCTCTCAAGGATAGTGGAATCAAGGGTTATGGAGATAAGGCAGGAACAGGATACTGATTAAGGATGATCAGCCATGACCATATTGAATGGTGGTGCAGGCTCGAAGAGCAGAATGGCCGACTCCTGTCTATTGTTGTCAAAAATAACTTTCAACAATTTGATTATTGTGGACTGAGGATGTGGTATCGGTCAGATTGTAATTGTTCCTCTCTGAGAGGACTGGACATCGATGTGTAATTTTCGACAGGCCAGTTAGATGTCAGAGTTGGAACTGGAATGAAACATCTTCCACAGGGACATGGCTTGTTGTGCAGCACTTGTCTTAAGTCCTTTTGCAGGAATGGTGTCAGGTCCCATTGTCTTTGTTGAATCTAGTATGTTCAGCTGTATCTTGATGTTAGGTGCAGCGAATCGAATTGTTTGAATCCGACATCGTGATTGTGTGGGCATCATGACGAGAATGAGATGGATGATCCATGCAACACTTCTGGTTGAGGATAGTGCAGATACTGCATCCTTGTCTTTGAAACAGTTGTGCCAGCTTCTGTGTGTAACGTATTTGTGTTTTTCTCTGGTTGTCTCCCCTACCACGATTAAGATCTGTGCAGTGTTAGTGATGCCAGTCATATGTAGCATCAGAACCACTTATTAAGATGGGCAATTGTAGAGCCCTGTCTTCCAGTGAGTTGTTTAACAGTCCATTATCATTTATGACTGTTTTTGGCAGTAGTGCAGAACTTCGATCTGATCTACTGGTATTTGGATCATTTTGTCTTCTGCATCAGGTGGGCGACACTGTGGCACAGTGGTTAACACTGCTGCCTTATAGCGCCACAGACCCGGGTTCAATTCCCACCTCAGGCAACTGTCTGTGTGGAGTTTGCACATTCTCCCCGGTTCTGCGTGGGTTTGCCCCGGTTTCCTCCCACCGTCCAAAGGTGTGCAGGTTAGGTGAACTGGCCATGCTAAATTGCCCGTAGCGTTAGGTGAAGGAGTAAATGTAGGGAAATGGGTCTGGGTGGGTTGCTCTTCGGAGGGGCAGTGTGGACTTGTTGGGCCAAAGGGCCTGTTTCCACACTGTAAGTAATCTATTCCAGTTGTTTGGAATATAAGCAGTCAATTGCGGTAGCTTTAATGGATTATCATCAGGTTTAGGTGATCATGGTTCCGATCCTGGCATTTTCATCCACACTCTTCACTGAACCCTAGATCAGATTGTTGATAATGATAGAGTAAGGGATTATCCTGGGGGAAAAGTTACAGATTGTGATTGAATATAATTCTGTTTCTGCTGCTGCTGTGGTCCACAGCACCACACCAATGCTCAGTTTGGAGCTGCAATTTCTGCAATGCAATTCTGCTCCCTGTCCCCAGTTGACATCGAGACCCCATTCACCCATCCGCCCTGTACTCAGTGACCTGCTCTGGTGTCTGATGTGGTAACACTTCCATTTTACTATTCTCATCCTGCTGGGTGTTCTCTCCTTGCTGTCAATCGTCCAATTTGCCACATTCATCAAAACCATTTAAAATATTAATTTCAATCTTTTCCCTTCAGTAGTGTCGTCTTGTTTTAAAGTGAATGTCTCTCTCTCTCCCTCTCTCTCCCTCTCTCTCTCCCCTTCTCTCTCTGACCATGATAAAGAGCTCTGCAGTGTCAGTGATGTCAATCTTATGCAGTTTCAGAACCAATTAATTTTTGCACCTTGCATTGTCACTCACTTCCCATGTATGTCGCTCTGTGTTGAACAAGGCATAGAAGCTGATTTGACACATGAAGTGTCATTGAAACGTGTTCAAAACAGAAACTATTGGCGAAATTAAGCAAGTCTAGCAGCATATTGAGTGAAAGCAGAGTTAATATTTCGAGAGCTGTGACCCTTCTTCAAAGCTCCCATTTCCTCCAGCACTTTTTGTTTTTGTTACAGATTTCCAGTGTGCACAGTACTTTGTTTTACTGAAAATGTTTCCTTGCCTGTCTATTTCTGGAGAAACTCAACAGGTCTGGCAGCGTCTGTGGAGACAGGAAACAGGCTTAACATTTCAAGTCCAACGTGACACTTCGTCAGAACTGGTCAGAATTGGAAAAATGGCTGTTTAATCCCGTCATAAAAGTAAAGGAAGAGTGACTGGAAAGAAAGGGTGTGGTGGCCCAGTGCAAAAGACAAATGGGCTTTAGTCGTAATGGAAGAGAAATAGATGTAAAATGTGTGTGAATTCTGGTGTGGGTGGGTGAAATGGACATTGGGGAAAATGCGAATGGACAATACTGAGTGCAAGAGAAAGAAGATATAAACAAAACAATGTCATTCAGAGTTGGGTGGGAGAATGTATGAAAAATGGAGAAAACTCATAATAATCGGGCAGGCTGTGAAGTTGTGGAATTGAATATTATGTCCTACAGGCTGTAACGTACCAAAATGTAAAGTTAAGTGTCACTCGAGCTTGGTGTGCTTCGTTTGAACATTGCAGCAGCTCAGAATAGAAACATTAGCATGATAGCAAGATAGGTTATTGGAATGGGCAGGACTGAGAAGGTAAGGGTTATCCCTACAGATAGAGTGAAAGTGTTCCACAAAATAATCTCTGTTTGCTCTCGTCAATGTAAAGAAGACAGTAGTGTGACCAGCTGTGATAGGACATTGGATTAAAAGAGTACACGTGAAATGCTGCTTTACCTCGAAAGTGTGTTTTGGGTTGCTAAGCAATTAAAAAAAAGAGTCAAATGCCTGGCGTTACTTCGTTTTCGATATAGACGATATGGCAGCACGTTGGGATGTAGTCAGCAACAGCAGCAATGGTGTTTTATTGAGTTCTTTTCTATTTACTGAAAAGCTGTTCCCCACACCCTGGAAACAGGGATAGGCAGCAATAATGTTTCATATGTATCTACCTGCTTCGAACCAGCTTCCTTTGTCTAAACGGCACTTGCTAGTCTGGTCCATGCATAATGCTTATTATGCTGTAGTTTAAACACGCAATATTCAATCTACTCCACAACTTTCTCGCTTTGGTGCACTATACCTCTTCGTATAAATTCAGGGAACCATTAAGACTTCTTAACAACAGATTCGACTTTCCTGATCATTATAACTTCCTGTGGTCTGCATCTGTCTCATTTTAAACTGGGAATGTTATATTTGGCAGCCGTCTTGAGTACTCCCTGACTCCTGTGATTCCTGGAAGATCACTATCAAAGCTTCCACAATCTCCTCAGTTACCATCTTAGAAAAATAGGGTGTGGTCCATTTGTTATTGGGTGATTTATACACTTTCAGAGCATTCAGCTTTCCCAGCACCTTTTCCTTAGTGATGGTCGTTATACTTACCTATGTCCCCTGACATTTTTTAAAGTTCTGGGAGGCTGCTGGTGTCTTCAACTGTAACTCTTCAACACCACTGACATTTCTTTGTTTCCTATTAGTACTCCAACCACATTTCCCAGCAGTCTAATGTTTGCCCTTGATTCCCTCTCCTCCCTTTTATTTATCTAAAATCCTTTTTCAAAGTTTTATTATTTTATTAACAAGCTTATCATCATATTTTATCGTCTCCTCCTTATTTTTTCTCTTAGTGATCTTCCACTTGTAGTTAAAGACTCATTAATCCCGCAGATTCCAATAAGCTTCACCACATTGTATGATTTCTCTTTTGTTTATATGTTGTCCCTTACTTCCTTTTTCAACCACTGTAACGTTGTCTTCTCCTGAGTATGTTTCTTATTCCTTGGAATGAATGTCAACTGTACTTCTGAATTAACCCCAGAAACTCCTGCTATTGTGGCTTCATTGTCTACCCTGCCAAACTTCCCTTCCAATTACCGTCTCCACAATGCAGAGAAGACCATATTGACGGCAATTGACACAGATCATGAGGTGTTTGGATGTGAAGGAAAATCTCTGCCAGCTGTTGAATGATCATTGGGGTCTTGGATAGAGGTGAGAGAGAAGGTGTTGGCGTAGATGTTACCCCTCTTGCCGTGGCAAAGCATAGTGCTGGTAATGGAGGATGTAGGCGTGGATCTATGGCGGTTGTTGTGGAGGGAATAGCCTGTGTGGAATGGCTGAAAGAGTGGGGAAGGAAACAAATCTCTGGTGGTGGGGTCTGACTTTATGTGGCGGAAATGGCAGAGGATGATACGCTGTATCCGGAGATTAGTTGAGTAGAATGTGAGAACCAAGGGAATTCTAACTTATTGTGGTTGGAGGGATGGGCTTCAAGGGTGGAGGTGCGGGAAGTGGACGAGATGCGCGGGAAAACATTGTTGAATACTTGTGTGTAAAATTGTGGTCTTTGAAAGAGGAGGTCATCTGTCATGTGCTGGAGCGTAATGGCTCCTCCTGGGAGGAGGTATGGCTGAGGTGGAGGAATTGAGAGTAAGGTAAGGGGTAGGGTTTTTTTCTGGATTGGAGGTGGAAGGAATTGGGTTAGGAAGAGGTGTAATCCAGGAATCTGTGAGACTCGGTAGGTTTGAAGTAGATACCCGTGGTAAATCAGCCACTGAAAATGAAGACAGAAAGTTACAGACAGGGAAGGGAAGTGTCCGAGATGGTCCAGATGAACTTGGGATCAGGGCAGAAGATGTTTATCAATGTGATGAACAGTTCAACATGCTCACCTGGAGCAAGGATGCCTCATCTACTGCCTTCAGGCTCTCCAACAACACGGCATCCATGTCGATTTCACCAGTTTCCTTACCTCCCATACACCCACCTCATCCCAGATCCATCCTTCCAAATCTGCACTGCCCACTTTGTCTGTCCTACCTGTTTATCTTCCTTCCCACCTATCTGCTACATCCTCTTCTCTGGTCAATCACCATTTTTTCCCCACCTGAATTGCCTTCCCAGCTTTCTTTATTCCAGCCCCACACATTTCTATTTATCTCAAAGCCCCCTTCTCGCCCAAGTCCACAATCCAGATGATAGGCTTATGGCCGAAATGTCGATTCCCCTGCTGCTCAGATGCTGCCTGAGATGTTGTGCTTTTCCAGCGCCACGATTTTCGACTCTGACGCCCAATATCTGCAATCCTCACTTTCTTCCCTTCCAAATACGTCCGGAGAGTTCCTCCCCCTTGTCCATATATTTACGTTACTCAATTTTATTTGTGTTTCACCCAAAAGTTAGCAATAGATATAACTGAAAGAGGACGTTTTCAGAGACGGGGCACGGAGAATGATAAAAGGATTAATTAACTGAATGCAAAGAGAGAAAGAGAGAGAGAGAGAGAGAGAGAATATAGATAACGAGAAAACTCATAACCAAGCGAAAAACTAGATTGTCAATAGAAGTAAATGTACTTTCCTATTTGTTTTAGCAATTCCCTTGTGCTGTAGTTCTTTGTACAGTGTGTACAACAGAGCAATATTTTCAAAAGCTGGGGTCTGATGACAGAAATATTATCTGCAATAACATGACACACACCAGTTGTTGACAGAACTCAGAAGGCCAACACATTGATTTCCCGGTAGGAAGTGGATTAATTGAAATAAAGTGTGACACTAGCATCAGGAATTTGTTAAGAATGGGAAGCGACAGCAGCGAATCCCTGAAAGAAGAGGGGGAGAAGGTTCTGGATGGGAGGTTGGCTGGAACCGATGCACAGACCCCCTGCTCCTAACACCCACATCACATCGATCCGCTGCAGAAGGCAACATTTTAAACTTACAGGTCCTCAATAGGACCAGCCAGAACACCACCTTCCTCACCATCTGGACAGGACCCAGACCCGTCATCTCCAGACCTACAGCGGCACGAATTTTATCTGTGGCCGCAAAGCCTACCCCTGGTTGCCGGTATCCTGGACTGGGAGCTGTTATGTTGGGTACGCCGTTCCATTCATTTATCACTCCCAGTCCCCTCCCTTCCCACATCCCGTGACCTGCAGCAGACGAGCCCTCGCTGCCATTGAAGCAGCTCTCTACCTGATGTCACTCCACTTTGCAACCCTACGGTTACAGGTCGAAGCCCATAAACTCGCAGCCGCATGAGAGGAGGTGGCAAACTCCACAGCACACGCTGTGAACGTACTCGCTAGGCTGAACGCAGAGGCTGTCACCATCCGTACTGTGGCTCTGCAGAACAGGATGGCCCTGGACTACCTGCTCGCTGCAAAAGGGGCACATGCACCCTTATTGGTGCTGACTGCTGCACTTACATCCCTGACCCCAGTGAAAAAATCACAGACCTGGCCCAACATATCCAGCAGGCAGCTTCTGTCCTGCATAAGCAGAACACCCGTTGGGAGCTATGGGACTGGGCAGCCTCCTGGCTGGGGTCATGGGGGACAGGCCTCATTGCTATCATTACCCGCCTTATAGTGCTAGCCATGGCCATCTGGCTGTGCTACTAATACCTATGTGCATTCCTCTGCCCCCCTCACCACTCAGCCAGCACAGATCCCTGCACCGGGATAGCCTCTGCTGGGCCAGACTCGGACGCTGAGAGCTAGCTGTCCGATACGGAGCACCCACCTCCTACCTGACAATCTCCCCGACTCTGGATACATTGTCACCTTCTCGTCCCTCCCCTAAGCACAAAAAAGGGAATTGTGGGAAAAGCTTTGCTATCCCATGATAGGCCCACAAAAGCAAATTGGCCAAATTGTACCAGGGCACCCAGAATTCCCGAGCAGCTCAAGAACTGGGTCAGACGGCACGCAGACAATGGAACATGCTTTCAGGCTCCCATGGACATGACAGAGATCTCAAAGCCTTCAGGACAGTTTCACAACCCAGCAACAAAAGCCCCACAAAGAGCAGAACATACAGACAGGCACAATGGGAGAATGGAAGCAACTCACCACTTCAGAAAAGACTTTAACACCTATCTGTGAAGATGAATGGAACCATGATATCATTAGGATGTTGCATTGTGTGAAGGAATAGGACATTCATCCGATAAACTGTTTTCCAATTAGCATCCTTACAACTAAATTACTGCATTTCCAGAAACATTGTAGTTTCCCATTTCTTAATTAGTGTCATTGTGCAGCATTACTATACAACTGGTCTCATCCTCAGCTCTGGGAGGAGAAATCAAATTCTCTGTGCAGACTGTCAATTTTGTGTCAGCTCGTCTGTTTTCTCCTCCAGTGATATCTCTTGCAATAAACTGTTTGTCAATTTCACTTCGAGCTGTGTTTTGTGATCTCTAACCTACTGGATACATTTCTCCGACAGCATGTAAAATGATTTTCCTCCAATCCATTTGAAATTACATTTTTCTTGATATTGTCACTTGTCATTCCTTATTTCAAGTATTTCTGTTTCTTTCTCGATATTTTACTTTAAACTGTCTATCAAGAAGATATTGATGACTGGGGATATCTCTTTACTCCCGTCCAGACTCGACAGGCACTGTTTCCGATTCCTTTCTGTTTCTAACCAATGGCACACAAATACTGTCTCTGTTTAACAGCTTGATGTGCTGACTGGTGTGATGATGCTATAGCCTTAAGGAGTTACTTTGTCCTGATTTCTTTTAAGAAAGTGATCGAACGAGAGATGAAAAGCTGGCTAGTTCAGATCACTTCTGTAAAGAGCTGAGGAGGCATTGAGTTTATTTTAATGCAGCCTGAATGAGTGTGGCCAGCTCTCACAGATTAGGATACCTGCGTTTTGGTTTCTCTTTAACAGCAAAAACTATTAGGGTCTCATCAGAGTTGGAAGCTTCATTGAATGTCTACTGGATGCTACTCTCTCTGAATATTCTCTTCATGTGTTTTCTTTCTGGACTGGAGAAGTGCATGCAACAATCTACGTGTGAATGTGTTTTTTTGCCAAAAGTTGTGTTTGCGGGATGTTACTAAATTGGAATATTTAATTGGTAACATGTACTGCCTCTATTATTACGTTAAGTTTTCCAATGGTCACATTATTCTAAAATCTGTTTTCTTTTGTTGTATTTTAGCTACGAGAGTTTGAATAAATTGTTTTGCTTAGCATCGAATAATGTGACAGTTACATTGCATCTGGAACAGACACAATTAATCCTGCCTTTAAAATAATAAAACGTTATGGTCTAAGCTCATGCCTCTAAATAATTTTGAGGGGCTTTTGTATGATCGATAACAATATACTTCTTACCTTCCTGTGAAATAAGCCGGAGGGACTGAAGAGTCTGAACCTCTTTAGGTTGAATAGATTCATTGGGCTGAATGGCTTCCTCATATTCCTATTGCTTGAGGTGCTGAATGTACTCCTTCTTTTACTATAGAAATGCGCAGTGTCTAACAGCGCTGTTACATGAAAGCTACCGACATTTTAACGGCATACGCTTGAATGTTGTTCAGGTCTTACTGCACATAGATACAGACTGTTCCAGGAGCTGGGGGAGGTGGGGTGTGGGGGTGTGGCGGGAAGGGGAGGGGAGAGGTGGGGAGGGACTTGTTCTGAATCCTGTGTCACCTTCAATGAAGATTATTACTTCTGATCTTCTGGTGGCGAGAGACATTGGTGAAGCAGCTGAAGATGTTTGTATTGATGAAGATACCCTGATGATCACCTGCAGAGGTAACCGGTACTGAAAAGATTGATTTCCACCATCCACAATCACCTTCCTTTTTGCTTTAAATCATTCCAGTAGTGGGAATTTTACAGCTAATTCCCATGACCAGCAATTTCGTTCTTGTTCCTTGATACTATCCTCAGTTAAATGGTGTTTGATATTAGGACCGGTCGACTCTTACTGGAGCCCTTGTGTTTACCTCTTCTGTTCATATCAAAACTTCTTGGTGTAGGGTCCGGAAACGTTTCTTTTTAAACAGAGAGCAGCAAATGCCAGGAATTCTCTATTACAGAGAGTTGGTGGTGCTAGATCACTGCAAGTGTTTAAAGAGGAGGTACATGGATTTTGACCTGTCAGAGAGATGAGAGCTGTGAAGATTGAGCATTGAAGAGGATTTGAAACCTCGAGCATATCAGCCATGATCTTCGTGAAAGGCAAGACAGTTGTAGGGGTTTAGGGGAGTGGCAAACGACCTGCTTCTATTTCTGATGTTCTCATAAACTGTTATTGGAAAGTTGATGGGTTTTATTTTCATGGAAGTTTTGTTATTGAATGTTGCAGTCAGGAAGTTCAGCGAATTTTGAGAGCCATATCTGAGTGACACATGGTAAGATTAGATTACATTACAGTGTGGAAACAGGCCCTTCGGCCCAACAAGTCCACACCGACCCGCCGAAGCGAAACCCACCCATACCCCTACATTTACCCCTTACCTAACACTATGGGCAATTTAGCATGGCCAATTCACCTGACCCTGCACATCTTTGGACTGTGGGAGGAAACCGGAGCACCCGGAGGAAACCCACGCAGACACGGGGAGAACATGCAAACTCCACACAGTCAGTCGCCTGAGGCGGGAATTGAACCCGGGTCTCAGGCGCTGTGAGGCAGCAGTGCTAACCACTGTGCCACCGTGCCGCCCACACGTCTGTTGGTGTCTGTTATCACAGTGAATCAGGGTCTACAATATGATCAACAAATGAAGCACATGTTGCAGAGGGGGAATTCTCTGTAAAGAGATATGAGGTATCTCTTTCATACTCTGCTTTGGCCATTTTTCCTTTTACAGACTGTTTCTCCTGGAATAGGAGAAAGGGAGGGAGTGAAGGTGGGAGTGGATAGTCCGACTGTTGGTGCTGGAGTAGGTGGGCGGGGAAATAATGCAGTTTCTCGAGGGTGTTACTCCACAGTGTTCTATCCATGCAGTGTTTTTAGTGTGAGGTGCAGTGGGGAGGAGAGAGGGAGAGAGAGAGAGAAGTGCTGTACACATTAGTGAGAGGAGTGGAGCATGAGCCTTGTTCAGGGTTACGTGTGAAAACAGATGTACAGTGGATGCGAGGGACGAGAGAGAATATGGTGATACAGAATGGGAAAGGTTATTGATGCTGTTCCTGCCTTGCTAGACAGTTCTTCAGATCGCAGACGGTGCACTGATCTGCGTGGTGAGCTCAGACTATGCTCGATGGTGCAGCCTTCTTTTGGAAGAGAATGGTGCTGTGAGGTAGCAGTGCTAGCCAATGAGCCACCAGGCTACTCTGATAACTCCATTAATCTAAATTGTTGATATCAGTGTCAAATAGTTGAGGAGCCAGCATTATTCATTGCAATTGGTACTTTATGTTCAACTGACAAGGACATCCCTAATTAAACCTTGCTTCTGGCTCAATAACCAGTCTTCCCCGTATTCTTGTGCAGCAGCATTGAAAGGCTGAATATTCCGTTTCGTTTCCTGTGTAACAGTTATGTGGGATTAAAAGATCTGCTCCAATTGCTGAGTAACAAGCTTGAATGTCTGAATGACTTATTTATGCTCCTGTTTAAAACTCCTGAAGATCCGAATAGACTTTTCAGTGCAAGTGCTGTTGTGAACAGTGCTGATAATTTTGGAACCATGACAGAACAGCACACTCCTGACATTATCATGGATGGAAGGCCATTGATGCTGCAGCGACTGATGGCTAACTGTTGTTCATGGATGTCCATTTTTCGTTGCTCAATCCTTTATAATATGACCAACTAAGCAGGAGGTAGTTCAATGTAATACAATTTTCACTATCTTCAGTATGAAGCTGAGACTTTCCCTCCACGAGGACTGTATGCTGGGTGCTCCTGCAGATGCTGTTAGTGACAGATACATCACTGAAAAGTTTGGTGAGAATGCTTCCTTCTAGTTGGTTAAACCATTATTTCCCACAGTTTGGCTGCAGTGTATTTGAGGCCTCGCCCTTCTCAGTCAGTGGTGGGCCTGTGGGTGGACTTTTAAGTATTACACCCGGAATACTTTATGCATTCTTGCTTCTTCCAAATTGTTTCAACATCGAGAGGAACTGATTTATCACCGAGTGTGTATGGAGGGCAGGAGATGTCCACCATAAGGACATTTTCTTCACCATCTTTAATCTGTTGCCATGAGATTTCCCGGTTCATAAAATTGGGGAATTCCAGTGGAACGCCTTTCCTGAAAATATACTATGGCGTCTCCACCACTGGTGGGTCTGTCCTGCTGGTAGGACAGGATATACCCCGAGAGCGCGATGGAGCTCCATGAAACATTACTCATCAGGACTGATGATGTGAGTATGACGTTGTCAGACTGCTTCTTGACCAGTCAAATTGAGGAATATAGGTGATAATAGAGCAGTAATAATGGTTTAAAAACTGAATGAACTAAACTCTATCTGCATGTCCTGTTGTATTCTCAAAACAGATGGAGGAATTCAGTGCATTCATCGAGGTAATTGGTAATGTTATAATGACATTAGAGTGACATGGGTGATCGATATTGAAAACTGAAGAACCAGAACATTTTACAGCTGGGTGTGTGATACAAAACTGAAAAGGAGGTGGGGGAGATCTCAGAGTAAAGGATGACATCTGTATGTTCGTAAAAGAGGATCCTACATCAAATAATTTGAGATATTGTCTTCATCTTATTATTTTTGTGGACAAAGTGCCAGTTGAATTGGTTTTAGAGAGAGATTTCCATCGTGAGTCAGAGTGAGAATCACCACAAGTTCTGGGCCGAAGGGCCTTTGTGCTGTGGGTCTTTATGACTCTATCATATTCCATAGTCGACTTTCTGCAGAACATTTTATACCTGACATTCACCAGAACATTGTATCCCCAACATTCCATGGAACATTCTGTACCGGACATTCCCCAGAACATTGTATACCCCGAATTCCGTGGAACATTGTACAACAGACATTTACTGGAGCATTATTACCCGTTATTACCTCGAACATGCTATAGCCAAATTGCCTGGAGAATCCAATAACTGACATACCCGAAAATATTCGAGAAATGACATTTCCCAGAACATTCTGCAAGCAGCATTCCATGGAACATTTTATATCCGACATTTCTTGGACCTTTCTCTAACTGATAATATTTGTGAAAAGCTGGACGTCTGTGAATTGAACAAAGGATAGGATCCTCAAGGGGTGAGAGCCCGTTCCAGGGAGAAGAAGGCACTCTTCTGAAGCCACCTCAGGTAATTAAAGGGGTGGATACAGTTTCCCTGTATTTAACTTTCTTTGTGACAGAGGGTCACATACATGTTAGACGAAAAGACAGAAAGTTCTAAACTCTGTTTGACTTCAAGGAGCTGGGAGTGAATCCTTCAGGGCGGCTATGTTTTCAACCTGTGTCTGAGGAACTGTAAAGAAGTGATCTGTGTCTGTGCTTGAGTGATTGAGTGCGTGGGAATTTTCTAGAAACTATTTATTCTCAGCATATTTGTCTGTGTGTTTGGGGAGGGAGGGTAGATTTTGTCTTATATCACATTTTTCGAAATAACACAGAAAATGCCACTTGTTATTTCAACTCCAATTATTTCAGTACATCGTTGAATACAGTGGCATGTTTGAAAATCTTTCTCTGCCCTCCATCAAACTGGGAATTTTGACCCCAGGCTGATGCATAATTTGTTTGTTTTCCTTCCTCACAGTTAATGTAATGACGATCTACGTCTTGCTTTATAAAGATTGTGGATTGTCTCCATGTGTCAGACGTTACCTAGTGGCCATGGCAGTGGCGGATATGCAGGTCATTATACTCGACCTGATATTGAGACACATTCCCATTGTTTATAAGGAACAGTTTTATTTCCTGGAGTCCATCCCATTGTGTAATATTCACGCTGTTCTGCTTTATGCAGCCACTGACTGTTCAGTCTGGTTCACCGTCGCTTTCACCTTTGATAGATTTGTGGCCATTGGTTGCCACAAGCTGAAAAGGAAATATTGCAGTGAGAGAACAGTGGCTGTGGTTCTGGGAACACTAACTGTGCTGAGCTGTTTAAAGAATATTTTCTGGTATTTCATGGTCTCAGATCGATATGGGATGTGGAACTCCCCCTGGTTTTGTGAGGGAAGAATTGGTGTTCTTGAATCTCGTGCCTGGGCCGCAATCAGGTTCCTCCACCACATTCTAAACCCAGCACTCCCATTTCTCCTGATTCTGCTGCTCAATGTTTTCACGGTCAGACACATTTTAGTGACCAGCAGAGCACGCAGGAGACTCCGGGCTCCCACCAACGGGGGTGCTCAGTGTGACACAGAAATGAGAAATCGAAGAATGTCAATCATTTTACTGTTTGTGATCTCGGCCAATTTCATACTGTTATGGTCAACGTTAATGGTATATTCTATATGGATACAGATGAAGTGGATTGGCTATCGGTCTGTGTATCTCCATCCTTTTATGCGGAAATTGGGATTCACGCTGCAGCTCCTCAGTTGCTGCACAAACACCGCAATTTATGCTGTGACCCAAACAAAGTTCAGAAAGCAGCTGAAGAATGTACTGAAGTATCCCTTTACCAAAATTCATCAAGCAATCAAATTCACTCATTAATCAATCCATCCATGCTTTTCTCATTTCAGTTCAATGTTTCAGCAATGAGGCAGCCTGTGGCTATTGAAACAGTGAGAGGGTAATGCTGGTTTATGCAACCTTATCACACAGGAGGCAACAGGGACACATTTAATGTTTCTCTAAAGTCAAGGGACAGTGAAAAAAGGCACCATCCCACTGAATTTATTTATCACTTCAATTTGTGAACAATAAAAATGGTCAATCAAAAGTGAATTACATTGTTGTTTGTCTTCCTGTTGATGCATCTGAGCTGGAGACAAGCAGACTCATAGAGTAGTAGGGGCGTGAAATGTGCTGTCTATAACAGTAGAAGTCAACTTTCAGTGCATTTAAGTAGACGTTTGATAAACAGATTTATGAAAATGAAATAATTTAGGTTAGATTGGGTTCAGAATGGTTTCACAGATGGCCATGACATCGAGGGCCGAAGGACTGTAATTCACATTAATGTTCTATGTTCTAGATTCAGCTCCAAGTTCTGGTTCTCTGGGAAGGGGAGGGTTTGGAGCGGAGATCAGGATTTCCTTTTAAGTCACTCTGTCCTTGTTTTCAAATCCGCTCCATCCATTGGGACCTGGCCTTGGCACATGTAAGCTTAACACTCTTGTTCTCTCTCAATCCATACCGAACATGACAGTTGGCTAAAGTGAGGGGAGAGAGGTTGATGGGTAGGCAGGTAGGGGAAGTATGCTTGACTTTGGATAAATGTGCGGGGAAGTGAGCATGATGGTGGGTGAATGTGCAGGGGAGTCAGCATTACGGTGGGTGACTGTGTGGGGAAGTGACCATGGCGCTGGTGGTGTGTGTGTGTGTGTGTGTGTGTGGGGGGTGGTGAGTGAGGGTGACAGTGGGG
>NC_057759.1:4785757-4805248 GCF_004010195.1 Chiloscyllium plagiosum
TGGAAATGTGTGGGAGTGTGAGGTGACAGCAGGGGAGTTTGTGGAAGAATGAGCGTGATGGTGGGCGAGTATGTGTGGAAGTGAGAATGACGGTGAGGAATGTGTGGGGTTTTGAACGCGACAACGTGGGAGTGTGTGGAGGAGTAAGCATGATGGTGAGGAATTCTGAAGGTGTCCCAATGGGGAGGATCACCCAACAGCATATGCTACCTGGGTTTGGCTGATGCTAATTCCAAATATGCTGAGATAGAAAAGGTTTGGCTGTCATCTTTGGTGTAATAAATTTCCAACAATATCTTTACGGACTTAAACTTGGCATAACAACAGACCACAAACTTCTGATGTGCGAGGTAAAGAAGACAAAGCTGTGTCGCCCATAGCTTCTGGTCGAATTCTAGCCTTTATTCTCAGTGCCTAGAATTACAAGTTGCAGAACCCTCCAGGAGCCAACTGGTTGCTGTGAGTGTCTTGAGCTGCCTTATACTGTCAGATACAGCGTTAGTGTCACCTCCCTGGAAGAGGCCATTATGTTTTTAAACGTTCGGTCCATTCGTCCACTCACCACTGACCATATCCGAATGTGTACACACACATTAAAAAAAAGCCCTGCCAAAACTAAAACAGCTGGAGTTAGTGGGAGAAACAATCTGGCCATCACAACTGCAACTGAAACTTTTGGGACCCAGCAATGTCACATCAGCGTGCAGGACCGCATATTACTATGGGGAGCAAGAGTGAATCTCCTGAGAAAATATCCTCGGCAGAAACTGGCTGAACTCCAGCAGCAGCATCCACGGGTTTCCAAGGTGAAGTTGTTGGCAAGACGTTACGTCTGGTGGTCAGTATTGAATATCGACATTGCTGCGTTGGTGGCTGTCATGAAAATTAAATCGATTTAACTGAAACGCTAGCAAGCGCCAAGAAAAAGTTTATTTTTAACCTCTGAAAGACGCCTGATAGCTTTGACATATTCCCTTTATACCATAATTCACTTCACCTTATCAACACCTCAAGACCAGGAGTCTGGAACATTCGAGTTCCTTTCCGTACATGGAGGTGTTTTTCTCATTCCTTGACTGTTGATATGGTAGTTTACTGGCCTTGTAAGTCTTGCTGTTAGGTCGGTTTAACGTTACATTTTTTTCTATCTGTCCGCAATGCTTTGCAAAGTCCGGCCCTCACTTCTTTGTTTCCCTATGCTTTTATAGATTTCACAATAAATGTTCATTTTCCATTACAGTGTTGCAGTGCCCAGAGTGAAAACAAAGATAAAACCTACCGCCAGCAGTACCTCCACCATCGTGGGAACGGCCAGGCAAACCCTTGGACTCAGTAACACGTCAAATATGCCGGGCATTTTTAGAGATGAATATCCCTGATTGTTGTGAATGCCCATTCAGAATGGTTGGAGGTGAATAACGTTTGTCCAGCTAACACATGGATATCGATTGAAAAACTGCGAACATCGTTTTGAATGGGGGGGATCAGAACGCTGAACTTTGCATTGAATTGTTTCCTCTTTCCGCCCGTTAACCCTCTTTATTTCTGTTACGAAAATCATCTCCTTTATCCATACCATAGTGTTGTGACCACTATCAATAACGTTTTCCCTTACTGTCACGTCGAACATCTGCACAGCTCCATTCCCCAGATTGATGTCCAAACTGTATTGTTCCTTGTAGGACCATCTGCACGAAACGCGGTCATATGTACATTTCAGTACAGCTGGCCTCACTAAACACTTTCTACTGTTATGATCGTAATTAATATTGGGGGAAAAAGAATAATTTCCGATTTAATTACCGAAGTTTGGAATTTAAAACTATTATAAATTGGCAACATTTATGATCCTCAAATGCCGCTGACTGTTAGGAGCCTATAATATACTCCTACCCGTGTGACTGCCGCTTTTGACAGTACTTCAATGATAGACCCCTCCTTAGTGCAGTATCTGGATCGATAACTAATAATGCGACGCCAGCTCTGTGTTTGTACTCTCCTCTGCCTTGGCTGGTGACCCTGTATGCTGGAGTGTAAACTTGTCTGGGGCGTCATTTCATCAAGCAGTTCTCTGTGTCAATCTATGCTCAACCAGTCTGTTTTAGCTCTAATGTTTCTGCCATCCATACACGTCTTTGACGCTTGAGACATGACACAGCTGAAATGGCTTTGCCTTGGTTCATTTACTAATTGATGTTGTGCTTCTATTGAGGTAATTCAGTTTGAACTCTGTTGAAACACGTGAAACTCCTCGCAACAGCACATGTCCTACCTGTTAACTGATCACATTCTGATTCGAGTTTTCTAGTCTGCGCGGAGAGCACCCACCTTCCCCAGAAATGATGCATGTGATCTAGAATCAAAACGCTCCCAATTCTTGGGCCAGTCGTCCATCTGCTGTATCCTCCTATTTCTGTGCTCATTAGCCCATGGGATTGTGTATGATCTTGAGACTATAACCTTCAGAATCTTACTTATTGATATTGTCGCTACCCGTACTGGTTATACAAGGCCTTATCCCTATTACGAGCTATGTCACTAATGCGTGCCATGGCCTCTGCCTTATTATTGTTTCTCTTCAGGATGCAATACAACCAGTCAGCAGCATCAGGGGGACAACACACTAAATTGGAAACACGGAAGCGCCGACCTACTCCTTTAACTGATGAATCACTTATCACCACTGTTCCATCTTTCTTGTTTCCTTCCTCCAGTACGACCAGCCCGTTTTGGATGCCAGAAGGAAAGTCCTCACTGCATTTTCTAGATATGCCAAACCTTCCTAAATTCCAGACAGAAAACCGGCTTATGAGTGGAGCCACAGGAGCCTTCTGCACTGTATGCCTGTTGATTAGCCTTTTTTATTTATTCACTTTGTATGATGTGGGGTTCACTGCCTGGCAAGCATTTATTGCCCGTCCCTCGTTACCCATGAGAAGGTGGTGGTGAGCTACCTTCTTAAACTGCTGCAGTCCACCTGCAGAAGATTATCCCAACAATGCCATTAGAGGGAGGGAATTCCAGGATTTTGTCGCAGTGACTGTAAAGGGACATTGACATGTTTGCAACTCAGAATGGTGAGTGACTTGAAGGGAAATTTGAAAGTGTTGGTGTTCGGAAATGTTTGCTGCCCTTATCCTTGGAAGTGGAAGTGGCCGTGTGTTTTGAAGGTGCTATCTGAGGATGTTAGGTGAATTTCTGCAGTGCATCTTGTCGATAATTTCTACTGCTTATACTGAGTACTGGATTTGGAGGGAGTGGCCACTTCCTGATGCAATGCCAATCAAGGAAGCTGCTTTGTCCTGGCTGGTTTCAAGCTTCTTTAATGTTTTTGGGGGTGCACTCATCCAGGCAAGTGGGAAGTGTGACATCACACTCCTGACGTGTGCCTTGCAGATGGTATAAAGGCGTTGAGGAGTCTGGAGGTGAGTTAGGCCGCAGTATTCATAGCCTCTGATCTGGTCTTGTAGCCACTACGTTTATGTCGTGAGTCCAGTTGAGTTTCTGATCAATGAACACTCCAGGATGTTCGGGATTGGGGATTCATTGATGGGCTATATTTGGTACAAATGCTAGTTGTCAGTTGTCAATCCAAGCCTTGATCATGTCCAATTCTTGTTCCATTTGGACACGGACTTTTTCAGTGTCTGAGGAGTCGTGAATGGTGTGGAGCATTGTGCAATCATCAGTGAGCATCCCCACGTCTGACCTTAAAATGGATGGAAGGTCACTGATGACGCAGCTGATGGTTGGACCGAGGAACCTAATCTGAGAAACTCTTGCAGAGGAACTGACTTGACTGACCTCCAACAAACGTGACAATTGTCTGATGTGGCAGGTATGACTCTAAACACTGAGAATGTGCCTCATGATAACCATTCTTTCCAGTTTTGCTAGGCTGAATTGATGGGCTATTGGGTTGAGTGCAGCCTGGATGCCAGGATGTCACTCTCATATCACCTGTGGTCGTCAGTTCTTTCGTCCATGTTTGGACCAAGTCTGTAATGGTGCCAGAAGCTGAGTGGCCCTGGCGGAACCCAAACACAGCAGGGTATTGCTGAGCAGGTGCTACTTGATAGCGCTGTTTATGACAACTTTCATCATTTCACTGATGATCGAGAGTAGATGCTGAGCCGTTAATTATCCGGTTTTATGTGTAGTACATACTTGGACAATTTCCCATATTGTCAGGTAGATGGAACAGTTTTCTGGGAGAGGGTCAGGTTCTGGAGCACAAATCCTATCGGCCCTTTATCTATGGTGTGACAACTTAAAGAACTTTCAAACTTAATTTAAAGACACATTATTTCTTATAAGAGCATGCCACGAAGCGTCCCTACAACTTTTACATACAGGCGTCAGTTGGATCTAGTCAGCAACCGCACCACGGATGTGTCTTGCTGAACAGCAGTCTCTATACTTTAACCTAAGTTAAAAAAAAATCACACAACACCAGGTTATAGTCTAACAGTTTTTTTCTGGAAGCACTAGCTTCTGGAGTGTTGCTCCTTCATCAGGTAGTTTTGGGGCAAACCCACTATCAAATGATGAAGGAGCAGCACTCCAGAAACTAGTGCTTCCAGATAAAGCTGTTGGACTATAACCTGGTGTTGTGTGGTTTTTAACTTTGCACATCCCAGACCAAAACCAGGACCTCCAATTCATACTTAATTCCAGCACACCATTGAATGCATTTCTAACCATGACCTGTGTGCAGCAAGTTGAAAGTGCAAGCTTTATTTTTGTCCTTTCAAAGCAGCAATCTTATTCATGATGCAACATCAGATATGATTCCAAAGCAAGCAAATGTTCTTCAACTCGATTTTTAAGATTCTGTCAGGCATTATTAAGTACAGCATCGAGCGAAATAGAAAATACGGAGAGACACTCATTCCAAAACCACATTCTCAGGAAATCGGGTTCAATCTTGAGTTAAAAAGTGAAAAAATCTCTTGTCCCACGGAGTAGCTATAAACCCCACAGTGGGTAATCTTCATAAAGCAATTGATAAACTCCAACGCTTGCAATGGGCAGGGCAAATGCTATTGATGGAATAGCTAAACACATCAAACAAACAAAATGCCTTTCCTGCACTCAAAGAAAGTCTTTATGAAGGTTCCAAAACGTTACTATCGCAAACAGACAGATGCTATTGTCAGGACACTGAATGTTTCTATCCCGCCATCTATCAGAATTAATAATGCATCTGGAAATTATTGGCAGCTTTTTATGTACAAAGTCTTCCGAATCAGCGGCAAATTGATTCTGGAAACAGCACATCAATTGCAAAAGATTTCTTATTAAGACTCCGATAAGACGCGTGTGAAACAATAACTTGACTAAAAATGAAAGAAAAACTGCAAGTGTATCCAAATTGTAGTCTCAGGGAACTATTTGATGTTAATGAGCGCTGGACAACATACACAAAACATGTTGCTCCTTGTCCGTCACGATACACCACATATCTGGTTAAGACAATGTCACCAATTCAGAGTTCCAGTAGTGTGCTAATTCATTCTCGATGTAATTAGTCTAATCCACGAAGTATTTCTGCCTGAGGTCTATGCCCCAGATAAATATTTGCAGTGCATGCAATCAATTTCTAACTGGTGAACTGGAAATTGTTTCGAGACCTTTTGAGCAACATTTTTTCTTCTTCTTTTTGACAAGGGCATTTGCGATTACCATATCAAAAGATCAGAGATGATGAATAACTTGGAGTATCACTCATTTCTGCAATTATGGAGAAATAGCTGTTTGGAGCAGCATAAGAGGGTGCAGAAATGTCTAACTTAAACACCAAGATGATACTGCACCGTGACGCCAGAGTCTTTAAAATGACTTGGTGAAAGTGAACACAGAGTTGAAAAGCGTAAATCTTGGCATTTCCGGACAGAAAGCCGTCATTGAAGTATTATATCTTCAAACATATTTCTCACTGATGTGTTCAGTTATAATATCGCACTTCAGGATCTGATGGGACCGGCACCCAGGCTGTCCTGGTACTGCGATAAAGACACTGCCAGTGCACCACAAGGACCTACAGCATTTGACTTTAAGACTGTGCATGCTTACTGATTTATCCTTAATATGACACTGCCAGTTCTTAATTATCCAGCTTATGATGTCCGTGCCAGACATTTTATGCATTTGTTTGTTTTCAAATATTCTATTTCCTCGTTTGGGAGAAGATTTGTAGCTCGGGTGCTCGATGTTGTTGTTCTGTTCGCCGAGCTGGGAATTTGTGTTGCAGACGTTTCGTCCCCTGTCTAGGTGACATCCTCAGTGCTTGGGAGCCTCTTGTGAAGCGCTTCTGTGGTATTTCCTCCGGCATTTATAGTAATTTATAGTGATATATTTATAGTGATATATACAAATCACTATAAATGCCGGAGGAAATATCACTGAAGCGCTTCACAAGAGGCTCGCAAGCACTGAAGATGTCACCTAGACAGGGGACGAAACGTCTGCAACACAAATTCCCAGCTCGGCGAACAGAACCATAACAATATCCTATTTTCTGTTCCCGTATCTTCTAGTTAACTTTTGTATTTTCTTCTTTTCATCGCTGTTTAGCCTCATTTACTTGACTGCTGATACATTCAATAATACAACTTACATTTTAGCGTTCCTGTCGTTTTATAATACTATCTATTCGCATGATAGAGAATAGATAGTATTACAAACAATTTAGAAGAGAATTTAGAATAACTTATTTGAAAACCCAACCGACTGTTTTGCAACTGATAAAACTTTTGCAATCTCTGCAACATCGTGTAAACACCTCCCAGGCATAATGTAAATTCAAACACTCGAAGTAATTGAACTTGGAGAAGTGGCCACTTCCCTGCCATTATTCAAAGTAACGATTCCCAGATAAATCTGCAAGAACAACATAGCCTTTCTTTAAAGAGGCAGCATCTTCACGATCACTCACTCGCAGGCAAATAAACACACCCGTATCAGAGCTCAAAACGCACAAATGTAACATGATCTTTGAGATCACATTTCTATATGTTACCCAAAACAATTCACTCTTCCTCCACCCTCAAATATATTTAGTCCTGACACTAAAATATTTTCTCTGATGAGTACAGTAAACTGATGGTTTTTTTCACCACACATTTCCGAACATGGAAGGCTTATGTCGCTCTGAGCATTAATTGAGACTTTCTCGCAACTTATAAGAAACTGTTACAGTATTGTGACGGGATTAGTTTCCACCATGCCTATTTGTCCTTGGTGTTCAGCTGCATGAATCAGTCAGTTTGCAGGGTTGACTGCTGAATAAGTTTTCTTGATTTTCTTCAGTGTTCTTACTTCTCTTTTCAAGCCAGAACTACTTTATTGTATTCTATTCCTTTTCTCCACTTCCATATGCTTCGTCCCAGCCACTTCTACAATCTATAAACAATCCCCAGGTGCAGCAGTGAACATCCCCACAAGTCCTCCGGAGATGCAATGCATTCCTTTGAAAAGGTTGTGCCTGACCATGAATTGACAGCAATACCACAACATTATAACCATACAGTTCTCAGCAAGTCTTAAACCAACAATGAACCTCCCTATCATTCTATTCTCACTTAAATGTGCCAACAGGAACAAGGTACAGATTCTGTGTCCTATATTGTAATTTCCTCACTTAGCAGGTCTTCTTATAACACTGCAATCTCTCGGGATGGTGTACACAATAAATTCAGAGACGTATCTGTCAGCGATTTGTTAACATTAATTTACTCCATAGTTAGATTTTAATTTCATATCTATATCCACTGAAACATTTTTTTCAGTGGACGTTTGATTAATTTTGTTGTACATAAGGCGTTTTAAACGCACTTGAAGGAGTCGATAGGGCAGAGAGAGAGCAAGCACTGAGATTTTCCGACATTACCTAATTCACAACAGGATGGGTCAATTTCCTTCTATTCTGGTTTATCGTTTTTTCTCCCAATGTCAGCTTCACAGACCCGAACGGAAGTAGTTGAAAACATAACGGCAATTTACTCCTGTATTACATCGCAGTTGGAAACTGAATTTGATTGTTGCCATAGGGTCCTATAGCACGGAGACAAGCCTGTTGGCCCAAACTGGTCCATGCCGTCCACAATCTCTGCCCACACTAACCCCATTTCCCAGCACTTGACGCATATCCTTCTGTTGCTTTCCTATCCCCTCTTGTGTTTACGATGTTCCATCTGTCTGAAACGGTAAATCATATACGTAAAACAAACTTCTGAGAGAAACATAATGTGAAGTAGAACCAAAAGTTTCAATAATCAGGTCGAGAAACTGGGGACAACATGTGTGTGGCTGTGTGTGTGAGAGAGAGAGAGACAGGGAGCGAGGGAGAGAGTTAATCAAACAGTGAAAAGTAGAGAATGGGAATGAGACAGTGTGACATTGGCCATAGCATAAACCATAGCATGAATGCATTGAGTAACAGGAGGTGGCGCAATATCTGTGATGGTCAGAGTGAATTTCGAAATACAAGATTGACATTTTTTTTAAATTGCTTATGAGTTTGAAGCAATATTGAATTCCAATGGCAGAATATTTTTTAGAAACAAATCAAACATGATACAAATGAACCGCAAAGCAGACCGGGTGGGCTTAATGGCACTGACATTTGTTATCTGATACTACATTTCAATGGATATCCAAAAACTCATGACCCTAACGTAACAGGTCCCCACTAAAAGTAAATCGGACCACTGAGCTGATGCATGAGCAAGTTCTATTAAGAAGGGAATACCTTCAGTTTTTTGCTGAAGTTTAACATCAGGCTCTTTAGATATTTGAGGGCACTCTTCAAGTCTGCCCTGAATTTACTCTGAGTTCCAGCATAAAAAGTGGGTTGGTACAAGAACTCAAAAGCTGAAACATGATTCCGATTTCTTCCAGAATAAAGTTTAATTTGTTGGAATTGTTTCCGGAATAATAACTGACTCTCGCAATCCTGACGTACGGGAAAGTTATGAGAACCCAAATCCATGGGAGTATGAAGTTCCCTGAGATGGCGAAGAGTAAAACAATAGACTTTCTGCGGTTCTCCATCTCAGGGTCACATTTACCTCCATTGCTCTGGATCGGTAGTCTCCTACGAACTTTACTGACCACTTGAATGTGTCTGACAGTCCGAGCATTGAGCAACAGAATCAGCGTGAATGCGAGGCAAGGTGTTAAAATATGAAGAATCAGGTCGTATGCTACCCAAGCTGATGACGTATAAAATATGATTTTAATGCAGCAAATCCAGGGTGTATTGTTAATTATGTACAAAGGTTCATATATGATATACAGGAAAGAACATATAAAACAGCACACTATGAAAACCACTCCAATTATATATGCCGCAGTTTTCTTTCATCTTCTGGCAACAAATAGCTATAAGTCGATCAAAAGTGAAAGCCATTGTTAGCCAGGTGGAGCTGCCTAGTGCGACAATGTTTAACATAGCACTGAAACCGCATAACGGTGTAATAGAAAGGAAACTGACTGGGAAGTAAATACTACAAATCCTGTTTAATATCACGGCGGCAAAAATGACAAGAAGATCGGATACTGCCAACGACATCAGGTACCGAGTGACACATCTCGAGAGGGCTCATCTTCCTTGGATAGAACCACAATGGCCGCCGTATTAGCTGTAACATACACACACAGAGTGAAAAGGGTGAGCATACAGAAAAAGAGGGAAAGTGTACCCCCTTGCTTTGTTAGGGATTGGTGTGATGGAGATGGGAGGTCAGGAGGACGACTGTTTGGGATAGCAAATAGAAATCTACCTATTCAAAAGACAATCAGATTTTATGTAGTTTTCTTAAGATCAATCTCCAATACACATTCGAATACCATCACTTTACTAGCCTATGCGGTTTCTTTGCTGACTCTATGCCTGTTGATTAATCCTTGACATGCCGATCTGAATTAGTGACATGAAACTTAATAAGAATGATGAATATGCCATATATTTGTCGAAATTAAACAAAAAATAAACGAGACTGAAACACCCTGCTCCTAGTCCAGAAGGCAAACTTTTTCACTTACGAACATGTGGCAATGAACCCGTTCAAAAATGCATTCAGAGATTTGTTTTAAAAAATCTGAAGATTTTGGAATGCAGGAGGCTGGAAGAACACTGCAGGCTAGGCTGGAAGAACACTGCAGGCCAGGCAGCATCCGGCGGTGTAGAAGTCGGCGTTCGGTTGAAACCCTTCTTCAGAACCATTCCGAAGAAGGATTATACCCGAAACGTTAACTTCTCCCCCCGAAAATGTATTCAAGCAGACAAAGACGAACGGGTCGTTAGCTTTATGTGAAATGTGGCTGTTACGATTGTTACGTCTCCATGATTATTCCTGGAGCACAGTTGGGAAGTCACGTACTACATAGAACATACAAAAATACAGCGCAGTAGAGGCCCTTTGGCCCCCATACCTGGAAAAAGATTCTCACTGTCGGCCCTATCTAAACCCCTAATCATCTTGTACACCTCTATCAAGTCACCCCTAAACCTTCTTTTCTCCAATGAAAACAACCCCAAGTGCCTCAGCCTTTCCTCATACGATCTCCCTACTATACCAGGCAACATCCTGGTAAAACCAGGATGAACCTGCAGAGTTGAACCACAGGATGGGGCAGAATTTGAGGTCTGAATCGTAGAGGATAATTTCCTCATCTACTGACGAGAAGCAGAAACACTGCCGCTAAGCAGGATAATGTCGCTTTTAGGATTATACTTTAAATTTCATGGAACAACATATGAATTCAATAATTTCAAATAGGGAGCTACTTTCAAAACATCCATTGACGCGTAATTAACAGTGCATCTTCACTTTCACGTTGATACCGAGTGACAAATTCCTCATTCTAAATGGGCAATAAACAATAAAACAATAAAAAAAATGCTGATATAAGCAATTGTGCAATTTGTGGAATGCAATGCGATTAGACAAGAGCAGATAATACCATTAATGTAAACAACTTAGTTATGTGAAGAAACCGTGTACAGAAGAGTTGACGTCATGCTGGTAAAGGGCGAACATGTAACACTAAGAAGAAAAAATTTAAACTGGAAACCTGTACATTTAAAGCAGTAAAAACTGATACAGTAAAAGTAGGAAGTATGTCAACTTAAAGACAAGTACGTGATTGCTTTTCTTTTAAAAGATAAGCTGTCGCTATAAAATGAAACGAAGATATGCAGCAGTGAGTCAGTAAAACTGTGATTACCTCAAACAGTGGCTAACTGCTTTGATTTACCTCGAACACCAATCGCTGCAAGGATAGGAGTAAATAGCAGACATAAGGCTCTTTGGTTATCCGTGCATTTCTTCAGAAATGTGAACTCTGCAGTTCATGGAAATATATACTTAATGTCAATTTTTTTTAACATGAATGATTCTAATTGAATCAAACATATTTATAAAGTTGCTGACAATTTAATTTTATTATTTTGAAAAGTTATATTTGACTTTTAAAAAGTCGCACATACATTCACGATGGAGGCCCATAGACCATTCCATGACATCAGATATGCTTCATTATTATTTATAAAAAAAAATAAGAAGTAGCCCCATTGGTTCAACGAGCATTTGTTCAATAGAAAATTATTGACATAAGGGCCTTCCTGCCGAGTTAGGTGGTTTGAGCATAATCCATTACTGATCAATGAAAGGCGGTCTGTGTTGACATCCCGAAACACTGCATGTGCACTCATTCAAGGATGTCCATGAACAGAGCTCCATTCCCGCTATGTGACGTGAAATTTCGATGAAGACACACAGAAGTGGCACTACACAGCTGCCAAGAAGTTATTATGTCACTGAGCAATTAATGCAAAACCTTGACTTGATGATACTGTACTGGTATGTGGCTAAATGCCATCATGAAAAGTAGTGAAATTTGAATTCAATAAAAATCCAAAGTCGAAAGCCAGCAGAATGTTGTATTTTTAAACTAAATATGATTCTCTCATGTATTTCCGGGATTTCTTTTTGTTGTTCTTGCCATTGATTTTTACATGCAAGAAGGTACAATCGAGTTTTGCAATCGTAACTCCACTGCTTTGTCGACCATCTAGATGAAATGTTGATTCATGACCTATACTTCTTCTTCACTTCCAAGGAAAAGTCCGTTTGGTACAATGTTGATACTGATCCTCAATAAGCAGGATAAAATCAGAATATCCAATCAACAACATGGATTTTGTCTTCTTTGTCTGCAAACTCATTGTCACGGTTTCCAGCATTATAACAACGATATAATTTCAAAACTGACTCATTAATAGCAAAGATGCATGTAGCACCTCTCGCTGTGAAAAGTGCAATGTCCTCGCGGCAACTTCTCATTCTTTCTTCCTCGATTATCATTGCCTATAAAGTAATAGTGTCACACCAGTTTATCAGCGAATGGTACATCCTTCCCTGCCACAGTCTCCAATAATATTCAAATCATTTATTCCACAAATGCTGATCTAATAACTACACTATTCTTTCAAACAAATGTTGGAAAGCAAATACTTGCATAACATTGCACTGCGTTAATTTCTTGTACTTCAGACAAAACAATTTGTTGAATTCGCAGAAAAGAATATTGGGCGTTGAGTTTAATTGCTTTCAAGGAAACACCTTTTGGGAGACAACAAGAAAATCCGGAATCTGCTTGCTACCGTCAGTACGTTTTGGCCCTGACAGTAAGAGCGAATTCAGATTATTAAACAATTTGTTTTCTTGGTTCACTTATTGTTTGTTGTTTTCCTTCCCCATTGTTTCGTGAAATTATAGGTTCTCAGTTTAATTACTGATCAAGACGTCACAGGACACTGTTGTAAATTGTTGTTCAGAAATACTCAGTTGGAATAGAAACCTGTTCAGAAAAAGACATGAGCCATTTCACTCACTCATGTCATGGATCAGGCCAGAACATGTCAAAACATTTCAAGAAGGCAGCTTAGGCCCTAACTTTGCTCGTCGTTTTAAGCAGGTGTAGAGTAGATGTTCGAGGAGTGATGCAGCTGGCCAAACCACAGAGTAAGTGAATCAGAATTTATTTGCACATTTACCGAAAGACACAGACTAACTAAATTATTTAAAAACTCAACAGACCACCAATTTATTGATGTTGTTCCAAATTCCTGCAACAATCCCCATAAGCACCCCTTGGCAAGAAAGGTTAAACCAAACACAGGGTATTACAGGAGAGTGAGATGTCAGAGCGGTTCAGCATGGAACACCTTCTTCCGTGTAGCAGTTTCTTTTGGATTCAAAGCTAACAAGTGACCAACAGTTCTGAACACTCAGATTGCTAAAGAAAAATCAAAGCAATCCAAACCAGGGAAAAGCTGAGCTTGGAGAACTGACGACTCAACATTCATTGTTTGTTTTAAAACTGAAAGGCTTCTTCAACTAGATATCACCGGGCATTTCAGAATCTATGCGTTTACGATCCCTCTAAAAAAAAGACAACGTAAAATTGTTAACATAGCAGCATGGCCACACTGAGAACATAGAGCATTGAACTTGACCGATAAAAGAGTAATTGCTCCAATTAGTCATCAAAGCAGAGTAACTTTAGTTTTGAAAACAAAAACAGCTTCCCAGAAAAAGACCACGTTCGAAACATTTCATAAAATGAAGTGTAGGAAGAAAGGTACAAAAGTGTAAAATAATGGATTATGGCTGATGCCTGTTCCCATTAAAGAATTCCTCTATGTTACACAAAATGTTATGTATGCTCCCGGTTTGATAGGATGGTCCACATGATTGAATATTATCACACAGTTTCCAGGGGAAATAAAAGTTCAACTGGCACGAGGAAATGGACATGACGCATCAAGATAGAGGAAAAGGTGTGAAGTCCGCATGAAAAACAAATAACGATCAGTTGTTATTTTATTTGACATGAAGAGGTGGCCTGTTGTCATTTTACTGAACTCGTTATAAAGTATTCCCGGCTACAAATGTAAAGGCAAACGTTTAAAACGTTACATAGTAGCCATGGGGGCTTACATTCAAGTAAAAAGATTTGTTGTTCCCCTCTGAAACACGAAAAAAAGCTATCACCAATTACTATGAACCACAATTCTGGCTCATGAATGTTCTATCATCAAGGCCAGCTGCCATCCTTACACCTTCTGTTTTCAGCATCAGTACGACTGGATGAGAAAGTCTAACGTTGCAGCGCACTGAGTGTGGAGCCTGAAACATTCATATGGCCTAGAAACATGAATTCACGGCGGGCAGGGCCTGCACACGCAGCTGCAGCTACTGCCATGGAGAAACCCGAGGAATGCCACCACGTGGACTAACCGTGGAAGTGGGGCAACGTGCGTGCCACGTTTGCCTTGGAGACTTATGGGTGCAATCACACTGGGGAGAGACTGTTCTCCTGCACCGAGTGTGGGAAGAGCTTTCCCAAGCCTCCCACCCGGTTTCCCACTGGCAGGTCCACACCAAGGACTGGCGGTCCACGTGCCCCGTGTGCAGGAAGGGTTTTACCCAAGCCTCCTGCCTGCTGTCCCACCAGCAGGTCCACACTGGGATTGGCGGTCAACCTGTCCCATGTGCAGGAAGGGCTTTACCCAATCTTCCCACTGGCGGGTCCACACTTGTGACTGGCCGTTCACCCACTCTATTTGCGGCAATAGTCTGAACCACTCCTCCCACCTGATGGCCCACTAGTGGGTCCACAAGGGAAATCCATTTCTCCTGCTCCAGATGCAGGAACGGCTTCACTCAGGCCTTACACCTCCAGATGCGCTGGTGTGTGCAGAAGGGGGAGAGTCTGTTCTTGTGCCCCAAGCGCGGGACGGGCTTCACTCTCTCTTTCCACTTGCTGATCCACCGGTGACTCCACATTGGGGAGAGGTCCTTCAGCTATCCCGAGTATGGGGAGGGTTGACCCACTCCTATCACCTGATGATTCATTGGCGGGTCCATGTTGGTAAGAGGTTGTTCACCTGCCTCGAGTACGGGCACATGTTAACGTTGCCCTGCAACGTCCGGAGGCACCCACAGCGGCAACCAGTGATCCCAACAATCAGACTCCACCGGTGTCGCTGCTGTGGGTCTCTCCCAGGATTGAAACTTCTGCCCATTCTGACAGTGGGTGCAGTCAGAGAGTTGATGGGCATCTTGTTTTGTTTTCTGTAGGAAGCCACGGTGCTCAGGGGTGGCACAGTGACTCAGCGGCTGGCACTGCTGTCTCACAGCTTCAGGGACACAGCTCGATTCCACCTTTGGACTGAATGTCTGTGTGGAGTTTGCATGTTCTCCCTCTATTGTTTGCGTGGCTTTCCTTTGAGTGCACTGGTTTCCTCCCACAGTCCAAAGATGTTTAGGTTAGGGTGAACTGGCGAAGCTAAATTGCCCGCATTGTTCAGGGATGTGCATGTGTGATGCATCATTTATGGATAAAGGTAGGCTAATAGGGTAGGAGAACGTGTCTGGGTGGGTTAATGTTCGGAGGGGCAGTGTGGACTTGTTGGGCCGAAGGGCCTGTTTGCACATTGTCTGGATTCTATTGTTCTATGCACTTTGCTTTCAGTTGGCGCTGCTGCTCGTTGCCCCCAGGCTGCACGTCCCCACTGAAACGATCTGCAGAAACTTGAGACCACAAGACCAGCAGAGCAGAAGTTAGGACATTCGGCCAATCGAGTGTGCTCTGCCAGTCGTTGGAGACAAAAAGAAAGCTGCAGATGTTGGAATCCAAAGTAGGCAGGTAGGAGGCTGGGAGAACACAGCAAGCCAGGCAGCACCAGCTGGTGGAGAAGTCAGAGTTTCCTGTATTGACCCTTTTTCAGGACTGAAGAAGTGTTCCACTCGAAACGTTGACTTCTCTATCAACGAAGATTTTCCACGATGTTGCTGGGGATTGGAGGGTTTGAGCTAAAGGGAGATGTTGAATATGTTGGAGCTTTTTTTTCACTGGAGCGTATGAAGCTGAAGGTTGACCTTATGGAGGTTTATAAAATCATGAGGGGCATGGATAGGGCAAATAGACAATGGTAGGGGATTTCCAGAACTAGAGAGCATAGGCGTCTGGTGAGAGGGATGAGATGTAAAAGGGATTTAGGGCGCAACATTTTCACGCAAATAATGGTGCGTGTATGGAATGAACTGCCAGAGGAAGTGGTGTATGCTGGTATAATTATAATGTTTGAAAAGCATATGAATAGGAAGAGTTGGGAGGTATGTGGTCTAATTGCTGGCAAACAGAACTAGATTAGGTTAGGGTATCTGGTTGGGATGGGTGAGTTGGACCAAAAGGCTTGTTTCTTGCTAAACATCTCCCTGACTCTATGACCATACCACCATAGCTGATAATTTCTCCTTGTAACATTGAATCCACAATCAAGAACCTATCCGCCTCGATTTCAATGTACTCAATGTGTTTTGCCTTGTCCAGGGTGGCAGCTGATTATTTGTTGGGCTTTTGCCCAAAATGTTGATTTTCATGCACCTTAGATGCTGCCTGACCAGTTGTGTTTTTCCAGCAGCACTCTAATCTCCAACATCTGCAGTACCCACCTCCACCTTGTTGAGTTAGTCAGTCGAGAGAGGATTGTTTTTAAGCAGCCAACCACAGAGACTGTTAATTCGCTTTTTAAACAAAGAGAGGAAAATTGCTGCTAACCGGCTGCTGATTTTGGAAGCTTTGGCAATCGCTGTTTCACTCTAGTATTTTTTTCTATCCAGTTAAATAATTATTGTCTCTTTCTGGGAATGAGTCCCAAGTTGTAAGAAATAGGTGAATACTTCGTGGCGTCCGTTCGCATTCAGCAATGACTTCGGAGTTTGATGTAGAGTTATGTGCCTATAAATAATTCATCGTCCAAAAATTGCCAAAAGGGTTGGCAAACCATTGTTGGAAACTGTTTCATTGCATGGGTATTTTTTTAATTTTCTCTTTTAATTTGCGCCTTAAGTCTCTGTCTATGAGACAGTGGGGGACATGATCAATATGCTGAACCCGTTGCTAGTAATTCAGTTAACTTGTTTAACCTTGCCCTAGTAAATTTGCAGTATTTACAATTGTTAATTTTTGTTCAAATTACAATTTTTGTGTGCAATATCTGTTCTTCATCATGTCTGGTTCGGAATAGTTGAGACATTTTGAGGGATATTGCATGTTTTAATTTCACTGTGTTGTGAATCCGGTTACAGTGACACTCGTTCGTGTTGGCTTGCTTCCCCTTGATTATAATGCCTTTCACCCCGACCACTCACTATGGTAGTGAGTTCCATACACTCACCACAGCTGATGTTTCTCATTAAATTCTCAGTATAGATTTGGAGGGTAAAATGTTGACCAGGTCAGAATATAAGGTGCTAACTGCAAAAAAGCCAGGAAGACGTGCGACAAAGCAAAACATTGATGATGTGAGACAAATAAGGAACTTCGATAACAATGAGGAGGTCACAAGTCAGTGTACATGATATTAAAAAAGTACTCTGTAGACATTGAATGCTGTAATTAGACTAGTGTCTAGATGTTGTAGTTGGTTGAATATAATCAGGTAAGACAAATGAAATATCCAAATCCATTAATTGGAATTGCATGTTGGTAACCTTAAAACACGTGTATAATATTGATTGGTATATGTAAACTGTTATTCAATTTACACAACCGGCTATAAAACTGATATATTTTATTATTTGGGGAGTTTGTTGCCATCTTGTGGAAATGACTCTGCAAGCTTGAATAAAAACAGTGTGAGAAGAAAGCGCACACGTGTCATCCGGTCAGTTACAGATTCCAGGCAGTTCTCGAATCCCTATAGTGTGCAAGCAGGCCATTTAGCCCATCGAGTTGACACTGACTGACCGCCCACCCCGGTATTCCATTCCTGTAACTCTACATTACTGACAGCCAATCCATCCTAACCCGCACATTTTTGGAGTATGAGAAAAAGCCAGAGCCCCCCCCCCCCCGCCGGAGAAAACCCACGCAGACACGGGGGAGCAAACTGCACAAACACCACCCTGACAGTCGCCTGAGGCTGAAACCGAACCAGCGTCGCTGATGCTGGGAGATAGCAGTGCTAACCACAGTGCTGCTCGCTGAAGAACTGAGTTTCAAAGTCTTGGGAACTCCTGTGAAAAAAAAAACTCTCCTACCTTGAATGAGAGGACACCTATTTGTTAACTGTGTCCATTGATTTCTAGGCTCTGGCACAAAGGGATTCACACATTCACATTAAGTCCTCTCGGGATGTTGTACACCTCTATCAGATCATTTGATTCTTCTAAGCTCTAACCGATGCAAAGCCAATTCGGCATCTCCTTGCCCCCAATTGTAAATTGAGCAGATCAGGTCTGAACCACTTTGGATGTATTTGCATCCTTTCTTCAGTGAAGAGACCAAGTCTGGTGGTCTCCCCGAAACCACTGACAAATGGAGAAAAACATCCTGACTTTATGTTCCACTCCCTTACCACAAACGACAGTATTTTATTTTCTGCCTTAATCCGTTGTGGGTGCCTTTTGTGCTAACTTTATCATGTGCCCGAATCCTTCTGTACTTCTGAGATTTTGCAGCCTCTCTCCGTGCTGCTTTTCCATTGCTTCTGCTAAGTTGGACATTAAACCCCTAACTAGCATGTTCCCAACCTGCTTGACCTGTCAATAACTCTTCATGTATTCATTTTGCCCTGTTTGTACTTCGGTTTCCTACCTAGTTTTGGGCCATCACTAAATTAAAAACCTTTGCACATGCTTCCTTCATCAAAACTGTGAACAGTCATTGGAAAAAACCTGAAGCCCTTGCATTGTATTCCATTCATCACCTCTTGACAACCCGAAACGTTTTGACGACTTTCTTTCCTGTTCATTCAACAATGTTCAATCCACACTGTTAAATGACCTGAACAAGATGAGCTCTTATTTGAAATGATGACTATCAATGTGGCACCATGCCGAAAGACTTCTGGAATGGAAGGGGTTCCTCTGTTCCATAAGAGCTAGGAGCAGAAATGGGCAGTCTGGTCCTTCGAGCCAATTCCACCATTCAGTATTGTGGCTGATCCTTTCATGGCCTCAGCTCCACTTACGAATCCTCTCACGATAACCCTTAATTCCGTCATTGTTTAAAAACTTATCTATCTTAGCTTTAATCGCATTTACTGAGGAAGCCTCAAGTACTTCACTGGGCAAGGAATTCCAGATTCACAACCCTCTGGGGAAAGAGGTTCTTTCACAATTCTGTCCTAAACTTGTTCCTCCTAATTTTGACGCTATGCCCTTTTGTCCCAATTTCACCTACCAGTGGCAAAATCCTCTCTATGCCTGTCTTATCTATTCCCTTCATAAATTTATATGTTTCCATAAGATCCTAACTCATTCCTCTAAATTCCAATTAATATAATCACTGTTTACTCGGACTGTCTTCATAAGCCAACTATTTCAACCCTGGAATCAACTAATGAACGTCCTCTGCACAGCCTCCAGTTTGAGTGCATGCTTTCTTAAGTGAGGAGACTAAAACTGCACG